>NC_091154.1:7812909-7920409 GCF_040958095.1 Procambarus clarkii
TCACGTGACCTCCAGAATCTGTCCACCAGGGAATTGACAGTTGAGAGGCGGGACCAAAGAGCCAGAGCTCAACCCTCGCAAGCACAACTAGGTGAATACCTATAACAGCAGTGAGTGACCGGATACTTGGCCACCTATGGTATTGGGTATTGGGGGCTCATGGTATTGGGGATGCTATATTAAGTTGCATGGCTATACCAAAGGAAACAGAGTTAGTATAAATGGAGTCAAGTCAGAGTGGGAAAATGTTGTAAGTGGAGTGCCTCAAGGCTCTGTCCTGGGACCTCTGTTGTTTATAATATATATAAATGATTTAGATTCAGGTTTGAGTAGCAACATTTTCAAATTTGCCGATGATACGAAAATCGGTAGTGAAATTAATTCGGAGGAGGACTCACTATCACTTCAAGTTGATCTAGATAGGGTTTTGAAATGGTCAAAGGATTGGCAGATGCAGTTTAATGCTGATAAATGTAAAGTTCTGAGGCTAGGTAATGATGATAGGGTTACAAGATACGAGCTAGATGGTGTTGAGATTGCGAAGTCGGATTGCGAAAGGGATCTGGGAGTTATGATTAGTAAGAATTTAAAACAAAAGGATCAATGCATGAATGTTCGTAATAAGGCGAATCGGACACTCGGATTTATTAATCGCAGCGTTAGTAACAAGACACCTGGTGTGGTTCTCAAGCTATATCTTGCTCTAGTTAGGCCCCATTTAGATTATGCAGTTCAGTTTTGGTCGCCATATTATATAATGGATATAAATTCACTTGAACGTGTCCAGCGTAGGATGACTAAGTTAATTCCCCAAATTAGAAATCTTTCATATGAAGAAATATTAACAAAGCTTAAGTTGCATTCACTGGAAAGGCGAAGAGTTAGGGGTGACATGATAGAGGTTTACAAGTGGATGAATGGACATAACAAAGGGGATATTAATAGGGTATTAAAAGTATCAACACAAGACAGAACACGAAACAATGGGTATAAATTGGATAAGTTTAGATTTAGGAAAGACTTGGGTAAATACTGGTTCAGTAACAGGGTTGTTAATTTGTGGAACCAATTGCCGAGTAACATGGTGGAGGTGGGGTCCCTCGATTGTTTCAAGCGCGGGTTGGACATGTATATGAGTGGGATTGGGTGGTTATAAATAGGAGCTGCCTCGTATGGGCCAATAGGCCTTCTGCAGTTACCTTTGTTCTTATGTTCTTATGTATATGAGTGGGATTGGGTGGTTATAGATAGGAGCTGCCTCGTATGGGCCAATAGGCCTTCTGCAGTTGCCTTTGTTCCTATGTTCTTATGTTCTATAACATCAATGAGCACTCATCACTTTAAATCATTGTAAACATCACTTTAGTGTCCCTTATTGAGTATGCTGCACTAGTGTCCCTTATTGAGTATGCTGCACTAGTGTCCCTTATTGAGTATGCTGCACTAGTGTCCCTTATTGAGTATGCTGCACTAGTGTCCCTTATTGAGTATGCAGCACTAGTGTCCCTTATTGAGTATGCAGCACCTCTCATATCTTGTTTTGGTAAAGATAGACTAAACAAGTTGGAGAAGGTGCAACATGAATCCATGAGAATAATCTTAGGATGGCCAAGAAATGCTACGATTGAGATAATGAGGATGGAATTAAACCTTCAGATTATTGGGGGGATAGAATTTTGGAGATAAATGTAGCCTCTTCGATTTCTATCTGTAATGTAAAATGTGATTCTTGTACTGTGATTTGTAGATTTGTGCACCTCCTTGAGGGACTTGAGGTAGAGTAGATTAATATACATTTAAAAATGTTTCATCGTAAACATGCAGATTAATAACAAGTTTAGATTTAGGAAAGACTTGGGTAAATACTGGTTCAGTAACAGGGTTGTTAATTTGTGGAACCAATTGCCGAGTAACATGGTGGAGGTGGGGTCCCTCGATTGTTTCAAGCGTGGGTTGGACATGTATATGAGTGGGATTTGGGGGTTATAGATAGGAGCTGCCTCGTATGGGCTGCACATGCAGATTAGCTGCACTATAACTTGCCACTAACGCATTGAAGAACAGTGGAGGAGTAATTTTCTGTGATTCAAAGTCAGCTCTTCAGGCAATTAAAAACCCGACATGGAAAATAAACACACAAGGAATGTTGTAAAATCCATTATAAACAACATTGTTAATGCAAAGTGCAGGAGTTTCAGAGTCTCATTTGAATGAATACCATCCTGGGGAACACCAGTTTAAGATAAAAACTAAGTACCACCTAATTAACTCCATGTAACCTACCTCACCCCCAAAATGTCAACCCATGTCTGCTATTTTAAACAATGCTGTTTGTTGACCAAATTGTATTTTTGTTTTTTTCTGCCATGTTTCCCCCCTTTTCATTTTTCTTATTTTTTTCTTAACACAATTTATAATTTAATCTCAATTAGTATTAAGTTTTAGTCTTAGTGTTTTTCCTGCCCGAAACGCTTTGTGTAATAGTGGCTTTAGGCTTGGTATGTACTAGCTCTATCTATAAATCCATCAACTTTTGTATCTCACCTTGTACGTATGTATTTTACCTGAATAAATATTTGTATTTTGTATTTGTATCTCACATAGGTGTTGTCCAGCATGATGACACAGTCAAGGCAGCTAAAACTGCTTGTGATAAGCCTGAAATTGAGTTGGATCTGGACATTCCAATCTCTGCTGTAAAAGCTACAATATTTCAGGAAATTAGGAAGGGCAGAAGAGCAGTCACTGACACACAAAGGCCAAAAAGCACGAGTATAAAGAGCTGTGACATGTTTAGAACCGAGAATTATATATGTACGGGCAGCATAAAACATCCACCAGACAGAGTAACATTGTAATTGCCAGAATTAAGCTGGGATGTCTATATCTATGGCAGGTGGCTGCAGGTGATGAATCTCCCTATGGTGAACATTCCAATTGTTCAAGTTCAAGTATGTTTATTGAGATAAGCAATAAATACATCTCAAAGGGATAGAGTAGCTTAGGCTATTTCTACCCCCCCCCCCCCTCTAGAAATAGCCTAAGCTACGTACTCTATCCCTTGTAAACTATGTGAACAAGAGCAAGTCTGGGACATACTCCTCTCCAACACTATATAATAACAAATAAATAAATGTTTATTCAGGTAAGGTACATACATACAAGAGGTTTTACAAAAATTGATAGATTTATAGATAGAGCTGGTACATACAATGCCTAAAGCCACTATTACGCAAAGCGTTTCGGGCAATCATATCTGTGATTGCCCTGTTATACGTGACTTCAGACCAAATGGTATGAGGTACTTTGAGCCCTGTAATTACTTCATACACTCAGGAAAATTAATTATATATATATATATATATATATATATATATATATATATATATATATATATATATATATATATATATATATATATATATATATCTATATATATATATATATATATATATATATATATATATATATATATATATGTCGTACCTAATAGCCAGAACGCACTTGTCAGCCTACTATGCAAGGCCCGATTTGCCTAATAAGCCAAGTTTTCCTGGATTAATTTATTTTCTCTATTTTTTTCTTATGAAGTGATAAATCTAAACATTTCATTATGTATGAGGTCAATTTCTTTTTTTTGGAGTTTAAATTAACGTAGATATATGACCAAACCTAACCAACCCTACCTAATCTAACCTAACCTATCTTTATAGGTTAGGTTAGGTAGCCGAAAAAGTTAGGTTAGGTTAGGTAGGCTAGGTAGTCGAAAAACAATTAATTCATGAAAACTTGGCTTATTAGTCAAATTGGGCCTTGCATAGTAGGCTGATAAGTGAGTTCTGGCTACTAGGTACGACATATATATATATATATATATATATATATATATATATATATATATATATATATATATATATATATATATATATATATATATATATATATATATATATATATGGACCTTTGACAAGCCACCGGCTTCCTGTCCTCGCCAAGACCACTAGTGTTAGTGGCCTTGGGATAAATTCAGATATATACACAGTTCAGGTTGGCTAGCATTATTCTACACTACAAGTAAGTTGATGGCAATGGTATCATCCCATTATATGGTACACATATTATCTTGCATGAAGCATCAACAGGAAAGCTGCTAATTGTTAACTGTTTTTTTGCAGGGATATTCCTGTGTGGTCCCTAAGCCTCTGGCTGGCCCGCTAAGTGTTGCTTGTTTCTGTTTTACTTGGGCGGAGTATGAGTATTTATGACTCGTATGGTCGCTTCAGTAAGATTTGTCCCATGTGTTTAACAACTTCTTCTGCTCTGTTGAATCTAAGTTGAAATCTTAATGGGTTTGTAACTGTGTACTGTGTTAGATAATGTTCCAGTGGTCTGTCGGGCATTTCTCCACAGTGCTGACATTTCCTCTCATCTTCCGGAACCTGTAAACATATTTCCCATGCACATGGGTATTCAAGCCTGATGCGATGTAAGTGTACTTCTGTTGTTCTACTGCTTCCTTTCATCAAACAAAGTGGATCGTAGTTGGCTGAATTCTTGTACCAAACCGCAGAACCTGATATTGCAACTGCTGTGTTGTGGTCACTGTACATCTTTTGCATTGTTCTGTTTCTAATTACTTTCTTAATCTATGAATCTTTCTTAATCTGTGATGGATCTATAATTTCCTGACTAACAGAACCCAATGTGTAATAGTCAACAAAATAAAATCCAGCCCATCAACCGTGAAGAGCTCAGTCCCCCGGGTACTGTGCTTACTTCAGTACTTTTTCTCATCCTCATATCGGACATAGACAAGAACACAACCTATAGCACTGTATCATCCTTTGCAGATGACACTAGGATCTTCATGAGAGTAGGCAACATAGAGGACACGGCAAACCTCCAATCAGATGTAGATCAGGTCTATCTATGGGCTACAGAAAATAATATGGTGTTTAACGAAGATAAGTTCCAGCTCATGCACTACGGAAAAAATGAAAATATAAAAGCGGAAACCACGTACAAAACTCAGGCAAATCATAACATAGAACGAAAAGGCAATGTAAAGGATCTGGGTGTACTCATGTCGGAAGACCTTACCTTTAAAGAACAGAATAAAGTAGCCGTCACAACTGCAAGAAAAATGACAGGTTGGATAACAAGAACTTTTCACACTAGAGATGCTGTACCGATGATGATACTTTTCAAAACGCCTGTGCTCTCTAGAGTGGAGTACTGCTGCACAATGACAGCCCCTGTCAATGCTGGAGAAATTGCTGACCTGGAGAGCATGCAGAGATCCTTTACTGCTAGAATCCACTCAGTAAAACATCTAAACTATTGGGACCGACTAAAGAGCCTAAATCTGTATTCCCGGCCTTGAGCACAGGCGGGAGAGAGACATAATAATCTATATGTGGAAAATAATTGAGGGGCTGGTCCCAAACCTACACACAGAAATAACATCACATGTGGCCAGAAGACATGGCAGGATGTGCAGAACACCCCCGTTGAAAAGCAGAGGTGCAACGGGTACTCTGATAGAGAACTCTATCAACATCAGAGGCCCGAGACTGTTCAACACGCTTCCACTACACATAGGGGGCATAACTGGCAGACCCCTCACAGTGTTCAAGAGAGAACTGGATAAGCACCTCCAAAGGATACCTGATCAACCAGGCTGTGACTCATACATCAGGCTGCGAGCAGCCATGTCCAACAGCCTGGTTGATCAGTCCAGCAACCAGGAGGCCTGGTAAACGACCGGGCCGCGGGGACGCTAAGCCCCGGAAGCACCTCAAGGTAACCTCAAGGTAAGGTAGACTCTGTGGTATGTAAATGTCTACATTTCTTCTTTTAGTAGCAAGTTTTGCAGCTTCGTCTGCAATGTAATTTCCTATTATTCTCACATGACTTGACACCCAGTTGTACCCGACGGCCGTGACGTTTGAGTGTTTGCATTAATGATATGACATCTGTGATCAGATGGATGTTATCACGTATGTGTTCTTGTGGCAAGGTTTCAATGACAGTTCTCGAATCTGTATGTATGATAACATGTTGTCAGTGTTCAGCAAGAGTATGTTCCAAAACTTTTTGAATGGCTAGCATCTCTGTTTGTAAAGTCGAACACCCATTTGAGTGTCTCCAACTATTTACAGTTATTTCTGCTTTAACTGCAGCTTCGGTCTCTTGTCCCTGCTGGTCTACTGATCCATCTGTGAAGTATGTGAAGCTGTCAGATGCCAAGTTTGCCTCTATATGCATCTGTTCAATATTACGTTGCAGGTGAGGTTCTGGTACTTTTTTCCTTCAAGAGCAATAATCTTAAAGTCTGCTGGCAGAAATTCCCAAGGGACTTGCATAACAAAGACTGCATGTATTTCGTCGACACCCTTCTCAGTGACTGTGTTTGTTATATCGAATGTATTGACGGTGTTTATTGCACATTGGGTCCACCTGTTGCTAGTGGAGGCTCTCCTGTCCCGAGTTTGTGCTCAAGTGATTATATCTTTAAGTGAACTGATTCTAGGTCTAGTCATTATCTTGGTCAGCATGCATAATTGTTAACAAAATAATTAAATATTATCTACTAAAAAAAATGGAGGGAAAAAACTATATACAATAATACAAAAATGTTACCCCTTTGAAGAATAGAAAATGACAAATTATAAAATTTCTAGTTAATCTATATTTCATAACAAATATTTGTTCATAAATAAAGAAATTTATGTTTAATAAAATAGTTCTTTGTTATATGAAATAAAATAGGACATATTAAAATTTAAGATGATATTATTTAAGTTAAGAAAATATTTATATAGTTTATTTCAGTTTGTATACAAGAAATAAAATATATTGTTTACCATCGGCTTGATGATTTCATCTCTGTTAGCGTTACCCAGGGAGTAATTCCCTCATATATTTGCGTACCTAAATTTAAGGTATTTTATCAAATGGTTATTAGCATGCTTAATTAAATTCCTATTAAATGATCTAGTTTAGTTTGTAAATCCCTTCGCACATTTCTTAATTTTTGTATAACATTGATCATACGTTATAAATCATACTTGTTCAGCCCCGTCACATAATTTATTAAATTACAGTGGTACCTCGGCTTACGAGCAGGATTTGCTCGGAAAATTTGTATTGGGATACGAGCGTTGCCTCAGGATACGAGGGTGCTGATACACGTACAGGCCGACCTAGCATGTGGTGGCACGGCGATCGCCACTCAGTTTACCAGAGCCTCGTGCCCAGTCACTATCCCGCCTGAATTCTTCACAAGGATTTACCATTTCTTTTTGGATTTTTTGCTATTTGAGCATAAAATTTGTTATTATATATCTCGCCATGGGTCCCAAGAAAGCCAGTGGTAAGGTTCAACCTAAGAAAATAGTTGTGATTAGAGGCAGTAGAGGATGTCCCTTCTTCATTAAGAAAATGTGTAAAGTATGGGAAGAACTGCAAAGTTTTGTTGAAAAAAACTCACTCAGATAAAGCTGTAGCAGGTTGTAGCATTAACCTTTTAAATGACAATGTGATGTCTTATTGCTCAATCTCGTGCGGCTAGAATTGCCGCTAATCCCTCTAAGAAGAAGTTGCGAACTGGACACCAATTGCTGGAGATCCGTCGACTAGTTAATAGGCCAGAGTCTCGTTCGTTATCGGAATTAACCAGACAAATTAACCAGACAAGTGTTAAAATGTAGGGAAAAACAAGTGTCTTTAGACAGACTCTTAGTAAGACAAGCAGGTCCTAGTGGTATGCAGGCAAAACGTGCCAGAGTGTGCACACCAGTGAGGTCCTCACTGCCTGATGTTATAATGGAAGGGGACTCCCCTTCCAAACAATAACACCTCTCCTCCTCACCATCTTCCATATACCAACAGCAGTCATCAGCAAGGGTAAGTAATAACTTGAACATACTTTTGTAGTGTAGATTTCGATGAATTAGGTATAAAATTTAGTTTGAAGTGAGGTTTTTGGGTAGTCAGGAATGGATCAATTCATTTCCCATTATTTCTCATGGGGAAATTAGCTTCGGTTTACAAGTTTTTGGGTAACAAGCCGTTTCTAGGAACTGATTAAACTCTTAAACCGAGGTACCCCTGTACCTGGACTTTTTTTTATTTATTTATATATACAAGAGTTGTTACATTTTAGTACAGCCACTAGTACCTGTAGTATTTCGGGCAGGTCCTTATTCCTATATTCCCTGGAATACGACCCCCACGAAAAATTGTTTAACAACCAGATACCCATTTTACTGTCGAGTTAAACAGAGGCTACAGTTAAGGATTTGCCCCCAGTAAATACTTCCCGGCCAGGATACAAACCCAGGACAAAGCCCTCGCGAAAAGCCAGGTGAGCGTCTTAACCACAACCACGAAGACTATAAGGAAACCTAACCTACCTACCCGAGGATAACCTAACCTACCCGAGGACCTCACGAATAGTACATTGGGGATCACATCAAGTTTGCTTGTTAGTACATCAGTTTTAGGTCTTAAGGGGATTTATACCAGAAAATTTATATTACATATTATTCGAGAGGCTTGGTTTCGTTTTTTCCATTCATCTGGTCCATTCAGTGTTATAGCTTTTTTTTATCTCTTTATCTTGATGGTCTCTGCAACTTTTTGAGATTTCAATATGCTTATCTAAGATGATATTTTGAAATGCATTGAAGGGGGGAGGGCAATCTTTCAAACTAACGATTCTATTTGGTACTAACGATTTTGGTACGGCTTGTTTCCTTATGCACATTGAGATTAAACAGAGAATACTTGGAAGAGGTATATGTGTTGTACAGATGAAATAAAAAAAATGTGATTCATACATGTACTCACCTAGTTGTGCTTGTGGGGGTTGAGCTCTGGCTCTTTGAACCTGCCTCTCAACTGTCAATCAACTAAATTTTTTTCCATACACACATCCCCAGGAAGCAGCCCATAGCAGCCGTCTAACTCCCAGGTACTTATTTACTTCTAGGTGAACAGGGGCACCTGGGTGAAAGAAAATTGGCCTATTTGTTTTTGCCTCCACCGGGGATCGAACCTGGACCCTTAGAACTATGAACCTCGAGCGCTGTCAACTCAGCCTTCAGACCCCTGTGCAAGACCCCGCATGTTGGGATAATTAACGTGAAAATAGTCCATGCACTTTTGTGATTTACCACATTTTCAAGTTCAGGGAAACAGTTTCGTCTACACACACATCGATTCTTCTGTCTATAAACTCGGTAACCTCTTGTCAACACAAGTCAGCAAAATCAAAACATATTGCACTGGGAATAATAAAAACCCTAATTCTAATTCTAAATCTCTTTACTGAAACATCAATTTGTACTAGTGATGGGGACTGAACCACCCGGTCACACACACTATGTTTCACAGTGCATATGAGCGCAATTGGTGACAAAAGGTGAGCTTTCATGTTCAAAATTAAGGTGACCTAAAATGCAGTACACCATTAAGGGACTTGTTAACATGCATCTCTTCAGCTTTAAAAGTGTAATCAGTTGAATGGTACAAGGATAGAAAAGGAGAGAAATATTATTTTAATCTGTGGGATGGAGAGAAGGATACAACAGGAGACGAACATTACTGTAATCGATGGGATGGTGAGGATAGAACAGAAGGAGAGGAATATTAATGTACACAAACAAGTATATTAATAGGTAATATTTAGGTAGAAAACAATTATACAAAGGCAGATAATAAGTACTGGAGAATAATAGACATGTAGCAAGACATACAGTACAGTGCCTAACTGATTTAAGGATCTCTGATTTAATAACTCACAGAGTTTAGCAAGTAGGGTATAGCCCCTATAAACGTCATTCAATTGAGTGGATAATGTACACAGCAAGAACTAGAGAGACAGCTGAAATGATCAGGTATATTAATGTTTCCTCTTAGTTTGTTTCACAGACGGTGAACAACCAGATACACCTTCATCTTCGTTCTTCACAGCCTGGAGCTGCTGCCGCCTCTCCCGCAGCTCGTCCACCACGAACCCATCACAGTACGTACATGTGGAACTCATAGTACCCTCAAAATCTGTATAAAAAAGTATAAGAATTCTTAATTATAAAGTTTGAACTTACATGCACTCACCATCTTAATCTCAGAATATATACAGCAAAATATGTTATATTTATGTGTCTAATAAAAGGTTTTCCTGAAGACCTTCTCAAGGCAATGAATGGTTTTGAGTGGTACACACTCCCAACTAAATTTCAATACAGTACCAGCAAACCTAAACTGAAAAAGCCTTGATAATAAAGAGAGGGAGGCTGATCACCAGCCACCCATCTGCCTGCCCAAATTCACCCACGCTGCCCGCCCAAATAGCCGCCCACACACACCACCCACCCAAATAGCCGCCCACACACACCACCCGCCCAAATAGCCGCCCACACACACCACCCGCCCAAATAGCCGCCCATCCGCCTGCCCAAACCCACCCACCCACCCTGCCTACCCGCCAGTCAGCCACCAATCCATCCAAGATGATGTGATTGAGGTTCAAAGATAAACATTCCAGATTTTCAAGCTAGTGAAGAATGGTTGGAAAGATTTAAGAATAGACATAATATTAAGAATAGGAAAATTGCCGGAATATCATTAAGCAGCTGAAACCAACACAGCAGCAGCAAGCACCAGCAAAGCTGATGCAAACATCTAGAACATCGTGTGTGGAGTGTACACTTAGAACAAGTGTTAAATTAAGTATATAGTGTTAAAGTGTTAAAATTAAAGGTGCAGTAATTTTAGAGTACAATAGCTTTTATGAACTGTATTGTAGTACTGTACTCGACATACAGCAGAACTACATAATCAATACAGTGCTAACTGCATAATATAGTATTGCAAGTATTTACTGTACTGTATTCACAACTCTATGAGAATTAAAGATGGACATACTACAACAACAAGGTAAATAAAACTATAGCACAGTATCTTTTAGTAGAGTAGTAATATACAGTATAGGTACAATATATATGATAATGCATTTTTATTGAGTACTGTACAAGAAAAAAAACACCGACGCAAACGCCTCCTGAAGGCATCACCTGTTGCAACGAATCCACCCCCGCAACGAACTGGGGTTGGTCCCATATAGTGCGTCGAATCGCGGTTGTACTTTACACTCATACACATATACACACACATCTTAGAGGACACAGGTGGAAATTAACTGCTCTAATGAGTCATAGAGACGTTAGAAATAAATTTTTCAGTGTCAGAGTAGTAGACAAATGGAATTCATTAGGAAGTGATGTGGTGGAGGCTGACTCCATACACAGCTTCAAGTGTAGATATGATAGAGCCCAGTAGGCTCAGGAACCTGTACACCTGTTGATTGACAGTTGAGAGACGGGACCAAAGAGCCAGAGCTCAACTCCCGCAAGCACAATTAGGTGAGTACAAGTAGGAGTGACGAAAAGTAAATATGTACTAAGACACTGTGCTGGCTTAAATTTGAGAATCAAAATATGTGATCCAGGGAATAACATAAATACAATAATTCACACAACATATGTTTAGTGCTGATAGTTAAAACGGGCCATGATAGTCTTACATGCAGCATCCTTATGGGTGAATACCCTGCACCGAGGGCAGAATATTGTTGGCTTCGTCAGCAGGAGACTCCGGCAACAACGAGGGAGTGTGTGGCCTGGGAAAAATGCAAAAATATTTGATGAAATGTGAATATATTTGGATTCATAATTGAATTGTCTATGTGGAGTGTAAATGTGTTATTTCTTTCTTTATTTATTTATTTATAAACAAGAAGGTACATTGGGTTTATTAGAGTACAGAGACTTGAAGTTTTATATTCTTGTAAAGCCACATTATACTGAGAAAGATGTAGAAGTGAGATGTGTAGTGGGGAATACCAGAGATATGCAACATTATACACATAGAGATGTGTAACAGTGTACAATACAAGACCCAGAGGTGCAACAATTTACAAACATCCCTCCCAGAAACTACAGTCATCCAAATGGTATCCTACCCAAACAGGCCAGAGGGAGCTCAGACTAATCTAGCTACCAGGTCAGCTAACACGATTAGAGCAGTGTAAGGGTTAAGGAGCACCAAGGTAGAAGACCTCCCAATCAGTATGAGACTTACTGAGCTCCCTTCACCGCTCATGTTTACAAACAGACTCTTGAAACTCGGAGTGACATCCTCGATGTAGTGTTGGTTATCTTCTTGAGGTTATCTTGAGATGATTTTGGGGCTTAGTGTCCCTGTGGCCTGGTCCTCAACCAGGCCTCCTTTTTGTTACATGTCCCCAGGAAGCAGCCCATAACAGCTGTCTAACTCCCAGGTACCTATTTACTGCTAGGTCAACAGGAGCATCAGAGTAAAAGAAACTCTCTCCATTTGTTCCCACCTACACTGGGGATCAAACCCCGAAACCTCAGGACTACGAATCCCGAGCTCTGTCTACCCAGCTGTCAGTCTCCTTACTGGTGGTGGTGGTCATTCCGCTTTTTGGAATCAGAAGTGTCCCATAACCCATAAATGCAGCCGATTACACGATCAAGAATCCTGGGTTTGATCCACGGCCAAGACAAGAAAAAGTTGGGCATGATTCCTTTTCACCTAGTGCCTCTGTTCACCTACCTGTATATAGTAAAGAGACAGGTTTCATTCCAATGGCCTACAGAAACTTCTATAAGCCAAAGAAGTACAAGTTTGCTACCCCTGACAACACAATACATATCCATAACATGGTTAAGGAATTCTCTTAAAAGTTGATTATTCTCATAAGCTTCTATTTTGGGTGCAAGATCCTTGGAGCCATCTTCATCCTTGATCCACTTCAGTGACCCTTCAGATCCTCTTTATTCTTGATCCAACTCAATTATTCACCAGGTCATCTTTATCCATAATCTTCTCAGTGATCAAATTATTCATTCAGGTCATCCTTATCCACAATCTACTCCAGCAATCTTTCTGGTTATCTTTACACATGATCCACCCAAATGATCCACTATGTCATTTTTTTTTCCACGAACCACCCACAATGATCTTTCGGAAGAGATGTAACTAATAAAAAGGCTACACGAGACAAATATCACACGAACGTAACAGGCACTTACCATTGCGGCACTTGCCATGTGTGAGAAAGTCCAGCTGAATGGGTTCCTGGCACACCAAACACACTTCCTGGTCCACATGCCCCAGCTTTTTTGCGAACACCTGTCGTGCACACACAAAATTGACAGGGAAGAATTCATGAGAACGGCAGATTCAAGAACAAGAGGTCATATAGTTCAAACTCATGGTCCCAAGGGGTGTCCCAGAGGGGGTGTCCCTGAGGGGTCCCAAACCCCTCAAGCACACGCATTATCAACTACAGTGCCATGGGGAAAGGGGGAGGGGAGTATGAGAATCTTAACCAGAAGTATCACATGACTTACATGAAGTTTGGAAGGCACCACCATCTAGGCATTTTTTGGTTATCCTAGCTTTAATATCATCAGGAGGCAACAATAAAGCAGCCAAAATTGTATGGTCACAATTTAAGTCTTTAATAATGCATTATATACACAATATTTTGTTACTCGGCAGAAAGTCAACCAATATACAGTGGTACCTCGGATTACAAACGTCCCTGGTTACGAGTTTTTCGGGTTACGAGCAGGATTTGCTCGGAAAATTTGGATCGGGACACAAGCGTTGCATCGGGATATGGTGTTGATACACGTACAGGCTGACTTAGCATGTGGTGGCAAGGTAATCGTGCCTCAGTTTACCAGAGCCTCGTGCCCAGTGATTATCCCACCTGAATTCTTCACAAGGATTTACAGTTTTTTGTTGGATTTTTGGCCATTTGAGCATAAAGTTGTTATTATTATTATATATCTTGCCATGGGTCCCAAGAAAGCCAGTGGTAAGGTTCAACCTAAGAAAATAGTTGTGAGTAGAGGCAGTAGAGGATGTCCCTTCCTCATTAAGAAAATGTGTGAAGTATGGGAAGAACTGCAAAGTTTTGTTGAAAAAACTCGCCCAGATAAAGCTGTAGCAGGACGTTGCATTGACCTTTTAAATGACAATGTGATGTCTTACTACAGACAAGTGTTGCAAAGAAGGGAAAAACAATCTTCAATGGATCGTTTCGTTGTGAGAAAATCAAGCAGTGAGCCACAACCAGGACCTAGTGGTATGCAGGCAAAACGTGTCACTCCAGAAATTATTTTACTGCCTGATGTTATAATGGAAGGGGACTCCCCCTTCCAAACAGTAACGCCTCTCCTCACCATCTTCCATATGCCAACAGCAGTCATCAACAAGGGTAAGTAATAACTTGAACATACTTTTGATATGTAGATTTGGATGAATTAGGTATAACATTTAGGTTTAAGTGAGGTTTTTGGGTAGTCAGGAACGAATTAATTCATTTCCCATTATTTCTTATGGGAAAATTAGCTTCGGTTTACGAGTTTTTGGGTTACGAGCCGTCTCCAGGAACGGATTAAACTCTTAAACCGAGGTACCCCCTGTATATACATTATTTATTGGAGAGGATAAACCATTCTAAACATGTGGCAATAGAGATCAAGTAAACATCCCTTATCAATAAATGAGCAATGCATGATGACAGAGTCACAGTCTTCACACAATATTCTATGCAAGACAGACTCTTGTAAATTCATTAGGCTACTGCTTGTAGATTTGCATTTTCACAAATCAAATGTACAGGACCTTTAATTTTAGATCATTTGATAAATGTTCATATTTTGTGAAAACCAAGTTTAACTTGACACATGCAAGGGATTAAGAGCATTTTTTGTATTTCAAACCATGACTAGGGGTTCATAAAGACTGATAATTAACATGCCTGGTGAAACTGCAAGCAAGAGTTGATACCCTACCTTAGCTCATCTGAAGCCTGCTCCTAAAGACATATTTACTTCAAGAGAATATGCTTTGAAACTATCACAAAGGGAACTATTATATATGAAAGTTGTTGAGTGGCACTGTAATTGCCACTCTCCCCCTTTTTCTAAATATATGGCCAGACTAGTTGCAAAGTTTGATGATCAAAGTGGAGAAAAGTTCAGTAAGAGTATGGCAACCTAGCAGTGCACAGAGTGAACCCTGACCAATGGATCACGAAGCACCCTATGGGTCTGTTCTATGAAAGCTTTAATTAACCTGTGGGATGTGCAAGGGAAAGGTTTATTGGGCATTATCTCTATGTTCAAAGAAAAACAAATATTCTAAATCAGTTTTTAATCCTTCTATATAGGTAAAACAAAATGCCCTGAGCATAGGAGAAACATCTTAAAAATAGTAAGCCACTTTTCCAGATGGCGGATGTTTACTGGTTCCCAAATACCAATGGGGAACCTGAGTAAACTACGAAAGGTTTAAATGTTGCAAAGTGCCTAAGACATCTTAAAATGATATGCAAACCATGGGTTGATTTAAAGATGATATGTGCATTTCAAGGATTAATTCTGTAACACTACAAAGTTTTGTATCAGCTAAATACTGTAGCCAATAACAATTTTAAATAATAATTCTTATAATTGATCAACTTTGAAATTTATTTTTATGGAACTTCACCCTTTGCCTCCCATAAATACAAGAAAAACTAGTTGATACTAACCTCAGCTATTTCTTTATTGTCATCTCTTCCATTCTTCATAATCCACTCACACATAAGAGAAAACGAAAGCAAGATGCTCCTCTGCTGCTGCGAGACATCGTCTGTGATGAACCGGTTGAGCATCTGCATGATCCAGTGCTCTAAGATTGATGTTTGTAGCATGGGCTCCACCTCATCCTGTGAAAGAATTGGAGACAGTCAATGTCAACTACAGATGCCTTTTGTATTATTATTATTATTATTTTCATCCAAATTGTGTATTATACTGTATGCGGTATCAAAGTCCCAGGTGCACATACGAATGACGCTCAAGACTTATGAGAGAGAAAAGCTCTTCATTCGAACAGTAGATGACGAATAGAGGAATGTGTGAGATCAAAGGGGTGAGGAGTGTGTAATGATCAGAGAGGTGAGAAGTTTGTGATGATCAGATGAGTGAGGAGCATGTGCTGATTGAAGGGGAAGGGAGGGAATTATCAGGGGGGGGGGGAAAGCGCCAAGCCATTACGACTATATAGTATTGGGAAGGGGTCAGGATAAGGATTTGGGATGAGACGGGGGGGGTAAGGAGTGGTGGCCCAACTACTTGATGGACGGTAGGGGATTGAACGCCGACCTGCATGGGGCAAAACCATCACTCTGCCATCCAGCCCAAGTGGTTGGGCAATTATGAAGTAAGATATGAAAATGTTGCAAGAAGACAAGCAGTGAAAAACTCTGACTCCCTTTAACTGCTGAAAATATGGTAGGTGTGGTTATATCGACACATGATGACAACAATGGTTAAAAATGTGTTTGGAGATGTATAACATTACATTGGATTACTCAGAACTGTACATGATTACATAGGACTATAGGATTATGCAAAAAATTACTTACAATTATGAAAGATTTGCAGATAACAGGAGACCTAATGGAATATAACAAGGTAATCTATATATTATGATTCTCTCTCTCTCTCTCCCTATCTATATACACATTTATTAAAAACTAATCCAACTTGTGTTTAGTGTGTACTGCATTTCTATTTACTAAACCTAGCCAGTGGTAATTTATTCCAGTCTTCCAGGGGTTCTAATGCTTAATAACTATGGTTCAATGTCTCACAAACATATAACTCCATCCCAATAATGCAGGTTATGGCTCACCCATGTATGTGCATGTATAGATTGATGTTGCATGGTGACCTGTTGATCCTTCTGATGCTCTCCTTTTGCCTTGCTGCTTAACAGAGGCCTTATTGCATTTGTTGATCCTTCTGATACCCACTTCTTGCGCGCTGTTTACAACAGAGGCCTTATTGCATTTTCCGTGTTTTTGTGCCTGTTCGCTGACAAGGACTTTTGGCTTCCTCCTCTGTTTTTTGGAGAGTGATATTGAGATGTCATTCCTCAATACTGTACATGCGAGTCTCCTCCCGAGTCTTGCAAGGGGGCAGCTAGCTCCTGTCGGTGGCCCAGGTCTAATTGGGTCTTTGCAACACTGAACTTCTAAACCTCCTCCACTAGTTCTAGACCCCAATGTATTTGACTTGAAGCAGAAAAGGAACTGAAAGAGCCGAGGTTCCTGCTGCCTATGAGATTTTGCTCAGAGGCACTGGTTACAGCATGGAACCGTCAACCCTTGTCCCTATCCTACACGTGGAAGGAACTGCTTTTACGTTTTCACAAAATGTAAAAGCAATTTTGTCAATGGATTTACCAGCTTATTTTTGAGATTTGATCTGGGATGTAGCTCTGGGTTGAGTTTACATAGCTGATCTTGTTGCCATTGTGTCTGAAGATGTTCAGTTAGAGGCATTCCTTGGTTTCACTGTTCCCTCTTAACTCTTCTAGGGCTTTGGTGTCCAGTCACGACACATTGATCATGGGTGTGCAGAGTAACCGCAATTAATATGGAATCAAGTTGAAGCCCTTTTCACATATACCTTTATGAGCAGCTAGACTGGAAGCAAGTCTAGCTGCTGATGAAGTCGTAAGTCTTTACCAGCAGCTAGACTTGCTAGCGAGAATTAGAAAAACAGCTAGAAGTCGAAAAATGAAGTCTTCAAAGTTCATTTTTACAGTTTTATTTGGTTTGATGCCAAGAGATGCATTTCATTATCAAGTGTTAACATGGTCAAAAGCCGAGTTCGAATGATTACAAATTTTCTAGTTGCATGATTTATACCCAAGAATGAGGTGAAGGGGATGAGGTGAAGGTGACATGGTGAAGGGGATGAAGTGAAGGTGAAGCACCTCACTTACAGGCCCATTGTATCTTGTCAATCGCCTGTTTGCATGATGGCTGGGGCAGTATGTTGTGTGTTCCGTCATGTTCTGAAAGTTGGCAGACTGTAATTTAGTGTTAGTTGGCTATTGATAAATGACTTGGTTTCTTCGATGTATAATGCCTCACCCATGTCCAGTCTTCTGTTGTCGCTGTATCTGTTGATGATTTTGGTGTTGTTTGTGAGTATATCTCTGGTGATGCTCTGGTGATGTATGGAGACTATATGTTTCATAAGGAACATAATAGTCTCTATACATAACTATACTTGACTCTGCCTTTGACCATATTTGACTGCCTTTGACCATATTTGACTCTGCCTTTGACCATATTTGACTCTGCCTTTGACCATACTTGACTCTGCCTTTGACCATACTTGACTCTGCCTTTGACCATACTTGACTCTGCCTTTGACCATACTTGACTCTGCCTTTGACCATACTTGACTCTGTCTTTGACCATACTTGACTCTGTCTTTGACCATACTTGACTCTGTCTTTGACCATACTTGACTCTGTCTTTGACCATACTTGACTCTGTCTTTGACCATACTTGACTCTGTCTTTGACCATACTTGACTCTGTCTTTGACCATACTTGACTCTGTCTTTGACCATACTTGACTCTGCCTTTGACCATACTTGACTCTGCCTTTGACCATACTTGACTCTGCCTTTGACCATACTTGACTCTACCTTTGACCATACATTCCTTATCCTTAAATTGTCTATATCTATCCAAGATATAGACAATGTCTCGACACTAATTGATTTGAACCTGACGGCCATCTTGGCGGCCATATTGGAGAAAATCTCCACTATACCAGAATCGCGTACCCAACCTAGAAATCTTCCCTAGACATCAAAGAAACATTTAATGACGAGAACAGCTGGATACGCTTCTGTGCCACGGTTACCCTCTCTGTGGCTCCTAGTCTAATATATTATTGATCCTCGTGGCTTTCGATACATTTTATTTTCCAGGTGCAACGTGATGTAAGACCTGTACATAGCTTAGCAGTGTAAGGGTTAATATATATAGAAAATGGTTGCAGTCAGTGTGAGGAAACTTCCACAGAATCCAGTTTACCAATGTTGCAAGCGTTGCCTCGTCTGTGATCCCAACACTCCTGGACATCTTGGCCAGCCAGTAGTTTGCCTTGAGCAGCTGGAGAGGTTGATCAGGGATCTCACTGGATTGCATTGGTATCACCGGTGACACTCCCTCCTTGCATGATGTAATTCTAGCAAAAATGAAAATACAATTACAACATAGTAACAAATTTTATGTTCCATTCTACTTTAATTACTGTACAAAATTTGAATGTCTAATTTGCCATGTAGATTAACGCACCAGAAATGACAAGAGCGCTTTTTGCTATACAGTGCAAATTGAGAACAGCAAAATATCTAATCCTTTCCCAGCAAAACGAGGGATTGTATACCACCCAGGAGGCGGCTCCAATCATTGAATGCTAGCCAGGAGGCATCTCAAATCATTGTTTGCTAGCTGACCTGCTTGATGGGGTTCTGGGAGTTTTTCTACTATCCAAGCCTGGCCCAAGGCCAGGCTTGACTTGTGAAAGTTTGGTCCACCAGGCTGTTGCTTGGAGTGGCCCGCAGGCCCACATACCCACCACAGCCCGGTTGGTCTGGCACTCTTTGAAGAAAACTGTCTAGTTTTCTCTTGAAGATGTCCACAATTGTTCCGACAATATTTCTTATGCTTGCTGGGAAGATGTTGAATAACCGTGGACCTCTGATGTTTATACAGTGTTCTCTGATTGTGCCTATGGCACCCCTGCAGAAATAGCCAGGAGGCAGCTCAAACTATTGTATGCTAGCCAGGAGGTGGCTTAAATCATTGTATGCTAGCCAGGGAGGAGGCTCAAATCCTTGTATGCTAGCCAGAAGGAGGCTCAAATAATTGTATGCTAGCAAGGAGGCTCAAATCATTGTATGCTAGCCAGGAGGAGGGTTCAAATCATTATATGCTAGCCAGGAGGAGGCTCAAATCATTGTATGCTAGCCAGAAGGAGGCTCAAATCTCATACCACGATCTTGAATCAGCTGCAAATCCAAACTCACAATAACCAAGATACACATCAGAAACTCAGTCCCAACCTTGCACTAGGAACAACAAGAAGTCCTGCCTGGCTTGTACTAAAGCTAAACAGTACTGGAAAACCTTGGAAAAAAAGAGGGGGGGGGGGGGGCAAATTTGAACAAAATACAGGGTTTTGGTAATCCTCCAATGGAATATTGGGGTGTAGCAGAGGAAGTAAGTTCAAACTGAGAAGGAGAATACAGCATCTACCCCTCCCGGAGAACCAGGCCCATCCTCAGAAACACCAGACCACCTAGATCCTTCCACACACACAGACACAGAAGGTCCAGGATTAGTCTCTAAGCCCCCAACTCAAAGCCTGGGCCAGAGAGGGAGGAGGAGAACCACTTGCCGAAACCTCTGCTTCTCCCATCACACACACACTAAAGCTGCCTTCCACATACACAAAGCAGGAACAAAAGAATATAGATAGATGTCTGTCACTTTGAACAACT
This sequence comes from Procambarus clarkii, assembly GCF_040958095.1. NCBI lineage: Eukaryota > Metazoa > Arthropoda > Malacostraca > Decapoda > Cambaridae > Procambarus > Procambarus clarkii. Next base: position 7,833,378 of record NC_091154.1, read on the forward strand.
TCATCACTTAACCACTGTGATTCGCCGAGTTTATTGTGAAATTTCCCCTGTGCGCATGAAATCAAGTGTTCCAAAAAAATTATTATTTATTTGTAAAATGATAAATTCCCTTCCCCTGAACATGTCTATGTAAAAATAAATACCAAATTCCACTTACTTTGGTCGTGAGGACATGAACAAGGTGAGCTGTGACGTCATCAGGGGCTGGTCGCCCGTGCGTGAAGCTCCCAGACACGGTCGTGCGGGCCATTCCAGCAACGCGTGTTGCCATAAATTTATTTTCAATTATTTGTTCTATGTATTTCCAATGCGGTTTCATTTGTTTTTTATTGGATATGATGCACGTTTGTGTCCTTTACAATATGTATACGGTAGAACATTCATAATGTTCCATGGAACTGTGATTCATGTGTCAGTAATGTGTCGAAAATAAATGTTTATTATAGCAATATTACTTGTTAAAAATTCACTAAAATTACAGTATGTACAGTTTCACACACTATTTACACAGTAACACGCTATATTACACACTCTTCGGAAGTACGTCGGAAATGAGTACAGTAATAATCAACGAAGTAGCCCATGGTACACAGCTTGACTTCGCTCTCATTGCACCAGGTACAGACACATTTTCGCTAACTGTTTCTTCGTTCTGTGTGCTTACAAATAACGCACTCACGTACACCCTTGGCTTTAGTACTTGTAGGTGGTATGTAGCCAAGCTTGTAAAGCATAAGGTAGTATTGAAACGATTATAGGAAAAGATCAATTTGTAAGGTAGTCTTGAAAAGATCAGTTTGTAAGGTCCCACACAGGAAGAGATTCAGCTACCCACAAAGAATGTCCGTCAATCTGGAAGAGATTCAGGCAGTCTGGAAAAGATTCAGCTAATGTTGAAAATATTTATGGAAAACACCACCATGGAAGCCACTAACACTGTTCATCTATGCTACATGTATCAAATCACTGTATCATCACTGAACGCAGAAAATAATTCAGCTACGTATCATCTATATAAATTGTAGATGGCATAGGTGGGCAAGGGTGGCGCTCAGAGCTACAACTGGATATGCTCACTGTATCATCCTCATAGGTGCTGTATCACTTGCATCCGACCTTTGTGTTAGGTCCTTATTGCGCCTAGCTTCACAAATATCATGACCCTTATGTTCTTCAAACAATAAGGTTTGAATTTCACCGACAGAGCGCGATCTTTCAACACCGCGTCGGACTGGTGTTTGGGAGCCAGAGGCACGTGTGCCACCCATGATTGCTCACTCAGTACTAACCCAGCCAGCAGCTCTATGGCATTCTGGTAATTTTTTCTAAGATGGCTGCCTCTCACTGGAGGTCCTAAGAGTCCATTTCATACACAATCAACCTCACACACATTTTGAATGGGTACAAAAAAATCTAAAAAGAGTTTTCTCAGTTGGCGCAGTTTCCACACCGACCTAGTTTTCTCGGTTGGCGCAGTCCAGTGGTTAAACTGGCATGAACTCTGTGCAGCCTGCTCTCTTTTATGACAAGGAAATTAAGAATATGTTCTGTGAACCCAGCCATGTGGATTGTAAATAGGCTGCTTACCCATTTGTACTGTTTGACAATTTTTACGTGCTGGGTGCCCTATGGTGGCTGGATTTCCAGCTTCTTCTATTGGTAGCTCCTAAACCTCCCTTGTTTAGAGTCTGTGCAGCTATCAATTTAGCTGAAACTAAAGGGTGAATGTCTGAAGTCCTCCCCACACTGAGATTGTGCTCAGTTTTTTTTTTTTTTTTTTTTTTTTTTATTTATTTTTTTTTTTTTTTTTTTATTATTTTCTACCACAGACGTGGCCACACATTTACAATGCTAACCAGCATATATACATTTTCTTCTGTCCTCCATGGACAGGGATAGAGAAGTGTTAAACATACAGTTCAAGGGTTTATTGAACACTCAACCACAGAAGGTGATTCGGTGCTTTTAAAATGCTAAGCTAACCTACATACGTAAATACAAAGATACACAGATTTACGTACGCCCTACATAAAGTATTAGATGTGTCTTTTACATAGTGTCATTAATGTACATTCACAAAGGTGAAATGTAATTCTGATCAGCTTCCATATTTGCTTTATACCCATACATATACATACACACACACACATACACATACATATATACACACATACATGCATTCACATACATTTGTCTCATTTACCCTGACAGGGTGAGGTAGCTGATAAAGAAACTAGTGTGCAATTAAGCACTTAATCACTGAAGGTGCTTTTACAAGCTCAGGTTATATAGTTACATCACATACATACATTGTATGATTGATACATTGTGCTCAGTGTTGAAGATACCATCTCGAACCTTTCAGCTTACCTATTCTTTGCTTGGGTAAACTGTTTTCCCTTCCCAAGTGTCTGGTACTTCTCTAAGTTGGTTGAGATGTAGCTCTAGGACGAATTTAAATACAGTAATATAATTGGCCATTTATTATACCAGCGAGGATGAGGGTAACTGACCACAGGACTTGATGGTGGTGGCTGCCTGATTCTCTTTTGATCCTTCATGGGATTTAGTGTTCTTCATGGTTCTTTGGTGAAGGAATCTTCCTTCGGGTTTGGTCAGTGCTGTACTCACCTTTCAAGTTTGAGTTTGATACCTCCACCCAGGGGTTCAGTTCTTCTTCTCACATCTGGGAGAGGATTACCTGTTGACAATTTTGAGAGTTGTTCTACTCCTGTAGCCTGGTCCATAGCCAATCTTCCCTGGTAATTGCCTGGTTTATAAGGCTCTTTGTCTTCGTAGCCCAAAGGCTACAAAGTCTTTGTAGCCCTTTGTAACCCCATAATCAAGCTAATCTGGCAAGTTCAGCAGAAGCTTATCAAGCTTCCTCTTGAAACCTTCCACTAATCTTCTGCCAACATTGATACCTGCTTCATCCTATGAAGTATGATGATAGCCATTTCTAATAGTTGTTAGCAGGAAACTGACAAGTCATAGGTCTCAGGTGTTTACTCTAGTTTCTAATTGTACATGTGGCACAACAACTTTTGACTGGACATATTTGAAATTTGCCACCCTCTCTCACTCCAGTATGTTGAAATTGTGCGGGCTTGGGACATGAGCCGTTAGTACTGGTAGTTTCCATATGTATGTTATGAGACATCGCTCTCTACTTCCCTCGTCTCCCTTCGAAGGAGTGCTGCTTGAGTGCTTTGAATTGGTCTCAGGATTTTAAGCCCTTTGCTGATTCTATATAGGTAGAATAGGACCTAGAAACACTGGTAAATTTTACCAGCTCTGCAAGCAAGTTTGCCTTGATAGGGAATGCGAGGGAGTGAACAATATTCCATAAGAGATAGCAATAGGTTCTCCCAATTATACCATTCTTCTGGCCTGGGCCAACAAGATCTTCTGTTGTCCCAGCACACTTCAACTTTCTTATGTCATTCGTTTCGTTCCTCCGACATTTTCTGGATGCAGAATCAGGTCCTTTCCTCTTCTCGGCCAGCTGGAAACACAGTTACCAGAAGGGAAGTGACACTTTTTTCTTCTGGCTTTAGTTCAGTACTGGAAGACTTCTTCAGGTCGAAAAAGTACTACTCCAATGTACAATGTGGCACTGACTGAGGATTCTCTTCACTTCCATAACTAAGCCCTGAAGGGTAGTCTTCCCTTCAGGTAGTACATTTTAGTACAGGTAGTACGGCCTTGCTTACTAATCGCCCACAGGATGAGTATGGGGTTTAGTACCGCCCACAGGATGGGTATGGAGTCCAGTCCACTACCATCCATAGTATGGGTATGGGGGGTCCACTCTACTACCAACCACAGGATGGGTTAGGGGTCCATTACTAATGTAATGTTTTGCCAGCTTTATTTGCCTGAATTTACCTAAGGGGCCACCAACTCTAGTGACTTCGACAAGGACAGGAAGCCAATGCCTTGTTAAAGGTCCCCTATTTTTCATACTTTCCATCGTGCCTCTAAGATCTTAAAGAGCTCAAATTTCAAATTGAGTGTTAGGCATCTCAAGAGATCCTTACAGAGCTTTATAAGGAATTGGTCTACCAGGAGATCAACTTTTTACTTAAAGCTCTACCTCTACGGCTGCCAAGACATTGTCTGCATGCAATTTTTGCACCTAATTTATTTTCTACTACAGACGTGGCCATACTTTTATACAATGCAAGACGGAATATATACATTTTCATCAGCTTTTCTGCATTGAGCCACTTCCAGAACTCTGCTTGACACTATCATAACTAATGCAGTTAATCTGAGTAATTATCCATAGACAATAATCAGAGGTGTGATTATTAGTACAGTAGTTGAAACTTCCATCAGCAGTGTAAGAGAGTAGCAGTTGTATCATGATTAATATTCCTGCCCTGCCATGCCCTACTCTTGCCCTGCCATGCCCTACTCTTGCCCTGCCATGCCCTACTCTTGCCCTGCCATGCCCTACTCTTGCCCTGCCATGCCCTACTCTTGTCCTGCCATGCCCTACTCTTGTCCTGCCATGCCCTACTCTTGCCCTGCCATGCCCTACTCTTGCCCTGCCATGCTCTACTCTTGCCCTGCCATGCCCTACTCTTGCCCTGTCATGCCCTACTCTTGCCCTGCCATGCTCTACTCTTGCCCTGCCATGCCCTACTCTTGCCCTGCCATGCCCTACTCTTGCCCTGCCATGCCCTACTCTTGCCCTGCCATGCCCTACTCTTGCCCTGCCATGCTCTACTCTTGCCCTGCCATGCCCTACTCTTGCCCTGCCATGCCCTACTCTTGCCCTGCCATGCTCTACTCTTGCCCTGCCATGCCCTACTCTTGCCCTGTCATGCCCTACTCTTGCCCTGCCATGCCCTACTCTTGCCCTGCCATGCTCTACTCTTGCCCTGCCATGCCCTACTCTTGCCCTGCCATGCCCTACTCTTGCCCTGCCCTGCCCTACTCTTGCCTTGCCCTGCCTTGCTCTACCTTGGCTGGCCCTGGACTACCCTTGCCCTGCCTTGCCCTACTTTGGCCTGCCCTGGACTACCCTTGCCCTGCCTTGCCCTACCTTGCCCTACCCTTTGCCCTGCCCTACCCTACCCTTTGCTCTGCCCTGCCCTACTCTTGCCCTACCTTGGTCTACTGTTTGCTCTGCCATGGCCTACCCTTGCCCTTCCCTTTGCTCTGCCCTACCCTACTCTTGCCCTACCTTGGCCAACCCATTGCTCTGTCATGGCCTACCCTTGCCCTAACCTTGGCCTGCCCTTGCCCTGCCTTGAGCTACTTTGGCCTGCCATGGCCTACCCTAATCAACAGATACATAGAAAGCGTGGACGTCTGTGAGCCACTACCTTTTCGTAGCACATTGCATTTTGTCCGTTGGTTACTATAACAATGATTTTGTCGAGAGGATGGGTTGTGAGCCTGGGGAGACCAGTGATGTGAGTTCCATCTCATGACCTCAGTATTTACATGACTACCTGAGGGCCACCATCTATCTAGTGGCCAAGACAAGGACAGGAAGCCACCAGCTTGTCAAAGATCCCCTCCATTTTTTTCTGATAATGTTTTCTTATTGGATTTTGAACTCCAAAAATATTCCATGTCTATGCATGGTATGATCACATTCTTTAGATTTTAAATAAATTTATACAAATTTGGGGTGACAATTTGATATTCCAACATTATAAACAAGTCCTTGCAAGTGATATGAGAAGCCATCTCTGCAAATCATCAAGAAACAAGCACTAAATCAAAGTAACAAATCCACGTTGATTATAATTATGTAAACAATTTACAGATACAAGCAGACTTAGCACTGAAAAGTGGATACTTGGAGTGGTGGGAAGGCATCCACCATCCTAGAAGGAGAATGTGGAGGAGAAATTGAGAAGTGCGAGTGGTGGGAAGGCATCCACCATCCTAGAAGGAGAATGTGGAGGAGAAATTGAGAAGTGCGAGTGGTGGGAAGGCCTGCATCATCTTGGAATGAGAATGTGGAGAAGAAACGAGAACCTGAGAAGTGAGAGTGGTAGGAATATCTACACCATCCTGGAAGTAGAATGTGGAGGAGAAACTGAGAAGTAAGAGCTGTGGGAAGATTTTCTCAACTGGGGTTCTGCAAGAAATAGTAATAAAATAGGCTAAAATACATATGCAAATGTATATTTTCTGTCTTTTTGTGTTTAATTTGTATAATTTCAACCCTAGATAGTTGAAATGATCAAGAACGCAGACAAACACCATCTTCCGTTCGTTGGCAATGAATTCTGTGCGTGCTTATCTAAGGTATGACCCAGAATTAATCCAAGGGTACAAAGATTGAGAAATGCTGGTCTACACCATCCTGGAAGAAGAATGTTCAGGATTCATTAAGAAATGAGAGAAGTGGGAAGGCCTCCAACATCCTGGATGGAGATTAAGAAGTAACCGAGACGGTTTCCATGAAAACACCAACAGAATTCTTGAACCGTAATAGCAGCAGCAGTGGATACCATAGGATGGTGAGAATGCTATCAAACCACGACCACCATTTGCAAGACGAGGTACGAGAAGCAATTAGACATCAGGAATACACAACACACACACACATGTAACACCCTTAAACAGTTATGAACAAGTTCAGTACAGTGATAAACAAGTTCAAGACAGTAATAAACACATTCAATACAAACCTTAAACTCTCCAGCACATCTGCGTTAGAATGAAGTGGCCGCTCGCTTTCCAAAACGTATCGAGCAAGCTTGGCTGAACACCCCACTTGATATATGCTAATCTGCGTTGGTTCCCTCACCACTAGGTGGTCATATGCCACACTCACTCTGGAAATAAACAAAACCTCATCACTTAGAAACATAAATACTGTATTTACAAACTCCTACAGTGGCACCCACAGAGGTCTGAACAACCATATTTAATATCTGGCCAGACAATTTTGATTATGGCTATTCTGTCATACTAACCTGATTGAAATGGATATGTAAGCCTGACAGCTATTCCATGCAATAGCCTCTTAGATCAAGTAATCCCAAGACAAGCCTAGCCCGAGGCCAGGCTCGGGGGAGCAGAAGAATGCTTTGCGTATTAGCGGTTATATATAAATTACATTGTAAACCTACGAATATTCCACTGTTGATCAGGCCAGCAACCAGGGGGCCTAGTCAGAGACCGGACTGCCAAGACATAGATCCTCGGAATCATCAACAGGTATCAAAATTATTATTATTATTAACTCTCAGAAGAAACTCACAGTGATGACATTAAAACTTTCTGCAGTGCATTTCTCTGTCATTTCCCAAAAAACAAAACCAAATTGCCATGCTTGAAGTCCTGGGGCACAGTACATGTACATTGCTCAGTCATTATGCATGAATTTAAGTACAATTGTACGTGGTCCTGGTTGTGTCAATAATATTACGTACCACTGCTGAGAAAATTTTGAGGCTGTATGATGGCATCAAACTGCATCCCTGAACTAATAATTAATTCATCTTGTTGTGGACAGGCAGCCTGCATTCATACATATGTTAGGCTCATATCAAGGTCTTCCCCAAGGTCAAACTACTGACCCTCCCCAGAATGCAACCACACAACAGTTGACTAACTCCTGGGTGCCTATTTACTGCCTCAGGTGATAAAAAAATGTGCCCGATCATTTCTGTCCCACGTGGGGGGGAGGGGGCGGGTTCCAAATGGTGAGCCAAGAATCGAACCCAACTGATGGCAATCATAGTCCATTTACTGGACCATGAGTGGTCTGGGCTACTACTGCTGCTGCTTCAGCAGCTCTGGGGAGCTATGGCAAGAGAGCCAGCCCAGGAGGATAAAGAGATCTATGCCTGAAATGCTGTACATATTAGTGGCTTTACATAATATACAATTTCTGTACCTATTAATTAACCATTCTAACATGCTCATTTGAATATTTTGTAAATAAAATTATTATACAGTAGTTATAAATATAATTATTACTTGAAAATGGCTTAAAGAGAACATTACTTTAAAAAAAAAAACACAGAACATTATTAGAGACCAAGATCAAACATAATTTTTATAATACTGGGAGATTAACATTTTAAAAACGACAGTGATTTTGGCTTATATACTGTATATGTGTAAGACAATATTAATACTGTACACATTATAAGATATCCAGCCTATATACAGACAGTATATAGGACCACAGTTTAAAATATAATATATATCTCTAAATGCAAATCAAGAAAAAAGATGTCAGTTAATACGAACGATTCAAAAATTCCCCATAAAGTTTGGTTGGGGGAAGTCATTAGCCCGGTGTACGCAACTCCCTCAGACCGAAAAATAGCTCCGTGCTCCTTCAGAGAGACTTCTCCTTCTGGAGATATGCTAACCACCAGGTGCTGCAAGGTGCCGTCCTTTACTGACACGTAGACATTCTTGTTTTTCAAAACGACCAAACCTGTAAGTCAAAAAACCAGCGTTGAATGTAATGAAACGCCATTTTCTGGGTGAGACCCAGAGGCTCCCCGGAGTTTTACTGGCTGATATGCTAATGTCAGACTTTGGCATCAGTCATGTGTATGGAGTTCTAGGGCTTACCAGGGACCACGGCCAGAACCTGGCCCCCTCAGAGAGGCAAGGGGAACAATGGCCTATAGAAACCCCCGTGTGGTTGGAAGCATTCTATGTCTGCCATCGACCGGGTCAAGCATCCAGAAAGGTAAGCATTCCAAAACAAACCCCTATTCTGGTGAAAATTGCTACCTAAAGCCGAACTAGTGGATAGAACTCTTCAACAGAAAACAAGGAAACTAGTATGACGTCATACGTCACCACGCCGCTGTCTGCGCAGCTCCCCCCCCTCCCCGGGAGGGGGAAGGGGGAGCCCCAGACCTCCCACGCCGGCTATCCACCCATCAGTTCTTCGGATGATGCTATAGGCACCGGTTATGCCTAACCCCGGTCGATGGCAGATAAGGAAAACCCCAACCACAAGCGGGTTTTTACAGGGCCATTGCTCCCTGAAACCACTCTGAAGGGCCCAGGTTCTGGCGCTGGTCCCTGGTAGGTCTGAACTCCTTAGCTAATGTCCCGGTCTAATATAACATACATTAGCCCGATAAGCTCCATGGAGCCTCCGGGGCTCACTCAGAAAATGGCGTTTCATTACATTCAACGCTGGTTTTATGTAGATAAATTATCAAATTATTAATTCTAATGCTGCTGATTTTTCTATCACTTTTCTCTATGATACTATTAACATATTCATTAACAAATAAATGTATCCAGCAATCCCTTGGCAAAACACATGAAAAAAAAGTATTTTAAGATGTTACACACTCCAAAGGGGTAATTTTTTTATTTTTTTTTTAAGGAATATTTCTGTGTGGGGCCTTTAACCTCTCGCTGGCCCGACTAAGTCTTACTACCTTCAGTTTTACTTAGGTGGCAGATGAGTGTTCATTACTCATATTTTGCCATCAGAAAGGTTTGGTCCGATGCGTCTAACACATTTGTCTGCATCGGTAATCTTTTTTTCATACGTGACTCTGTATTGCGACAGATTATGTTGACAATGGCAACAAAAGCAGTAATGATCATGATCATCATGACAATAATAATAAAGCTAATGAATATAGTGATGATAGTGGAACAGATATTACTAAACGACTCCACAATCCTGTCATTTCCACTGGATTGCTGGATCAAATGCAAGCAATATAAGTTATACTCTATACATTTGCACACCAACTGAAAAGTCCCATAATCCTCCTGCAGGCAAGAATATAAATTATCCATAGCTATGTACAAATCTCATAATCCCCTTGGCAACAAGATTGTCAGTCATCCAAAACACACATGTAATCCCCCCCCCCCCCCCACCCACAAAAAAAAAAAAAAAATCTGCTAGACGGCAAGAATATCCGCCAACCATAACATACTGTACCTGAAATGGCCAATTTTCCAACATGGCTGAAAGCTGCACATGCTACAGTAAGATTATCTGTTGACAATTTCACCGTTGAGGCCAACAAGACATTATGTTTGGCCGCTAGCAACAGATACTGATCCGCCGTTACGTGCGATAGGTGGATGTGATTTACCCGCATTCTATTACAAAAGAAAAAATTACATTACATGCAAATACAAATCAACCAAAGATCATTGTAACAACACCGTGATATGGTTCACATAATTTTGTATTACAGGACAAGTTACGTTAATATAGAGGTAAGAGTCCTCTCTCCTGGAGTTTGTGCCCTTGCGCACACGTCCCAATACTGCCCACAACAAACTGGTCACACTAACATACTTTCTAACTGTAAATCTCACTTTCTTCTTTCTCTCCCTATTACGATATACTGTACTCGTATCACTTCAAATCCCGATCCCGGGTCCCAGTACAATAGTACAGTCAGGTTCATTCTCGATGCACAGTCAAGAATTCCGAGTTCGAACCCAGGGCGGAACAGTCTTTATATCCTCCCAACTTATTCATATATATGTCTAACCTACTCTTGAAATAATCCAACCATCTCACATGTATAATGTTATTTGGTTATTTTTTATCTATAAGTCAACAGCTCTCTTTTGAAACCAGTATTTACCCAGGGCATTCCTAACTCTTAACAAGTCCAATATATACATATTGGATATGTTATACAGTATATCTTAGCATATCCAATACAGGGGAAAAGATTAAGGGAGAGGGTGGGGATGGAGAAAGATGAAAGGTAGAAGACATTTGGATAGACAGATAAGAACATAAAACTCAAGGAAACTGTAGAAGGCCTATTAGGCCATACATCTCAGTTCCTATTTATATCCACCCAATCTCATTAATATATATGACTAACCTACACTTAAAACAATCAAGGGATCCAACGTTTATTATGCTACCCGGTAATTGGTTCCACAAATCCACAACCCTGTTACCGAACCAGTATTTACCCAGGTCTTTCCTAAATCTAAATTTATCCAATTGATACCCATTGCTTCGTGTTCTATTATGTTTTGACATACTGTATTTAATGTCTTATTAATATCTCCCTTGAGAAAATTAACTGTAGCTCTTGAGGTGACTCAAACCAAGGCACTGCCAGCCACAAACTCTACCACTGTACTACCTTGACTTGAAAGTTATACAATATGGGTTTCTACTAAATCGACAGGAAGTCTCGAGGCCTCTACTGAAGCCATTCCAAGTTTTACGTATAACCCTTCAGCACTCGGGTGCAGATAAAGTAGTTCAACATCACATGCCCCAACATCAAAACTTGGATATACAGCTAAGTAGTGTCCACATAGAAAAAAACTGAAATGAAAATTCAGAATGTTGCAACACATCACAGAATACAGAGAAGACATGGGTTTAGGATTATATACCCCATTACACCCCGAGTAGATTAAGACCTATAAACAAAATATTAAATAATGGAAGTGATATGGAGGATACGCTATTATCTTAGAATGTACTACCGACATTCAAAGAATTTTGAACGAAGACCGACAACCAGAGTGCAACTCCAAAGTCTCCTGAGACTGATGGATGCCTACTACTACTACTACTACTACTACTACTACTACTACTACTACTATACAGTGGCACCTCGATTAACGAGTTTAATCCGTTCTGGCACCGAGCTCGTTATGTGGAAAACTCGTCTTAAGAAACAAATTTCCCTGTTTAAAATAAAGGAAATAAATTTAATCCGTTCCACTCCCAAAAACATCCATACTTGTATAACATTTTATAATGTAAATATAATACTGCACATGTAATTATAAATGTTTTGTTGTACCGTTTTCATTTTTACTTTACCTTATGAAGAGTCGTTGCTGGCTTGAGGGAGACGATGGGGAGGTGGGAAGGAGGAGAGGGGTTAAGGTGTGGAAGGAGAATCCACCTCTGAGTCAGGCGGGCTCTCTCTTCTTGGGAATTTCACCCCACTGGGACCGGGTTGTGGTTCACTATCACTGGCTCTTCTTTTCTCTACTTTTGCAAAGAACGTGTCTATTGACAAGTGCTTTTGTCTTTGTTTTAGGATGTTCCTAAAACGAGACAGCATATTGTCATTAAACATGTTCACACATCGGGTTGTCACTGCTTTATCAGGGTGATGCTTTTCCAAGAATGCGGTCACCTTTTCAGACATTCCCAACACTTCCCTGATCTCACTGGAAGAGGCAGCATCCTCCCTTACTTCCTCATCCCCTTACTAATGGTGCAAATTGTTGATGAGGCCCTGCAATACTCCCTTGTGAGACCAGTCACACAGACACCACGCTCATGCTTTGCTATAATTTCCTTCTTCAAATCCACAGTAATTGTGTCTTTCTTCATCTTGACAACACTATCTTTAGGAAGCAGCTTCTTTGGCGACATTGTGCGTTACAAATTGTAGTCACAAAACCACAAAACAAAAAAGCACAAATAAATGCTGAGGGATACTTGTCGTGCACGATACAAAAACAAGACTGGCGTCAGAGGTGTCCAAGAATTTGCAAGAACCCGCGAGACGCTAGGAAGCACCATGTGGTTTTGCTCATTAATAGAGGTGAAGCTCATCAATAGAGGACAAATTTGCTGTGAGTGGCTCACTCGTTACTCGAAATGCTCGTAAATAGAGCCGCTCGTTAATCGAGGTGCCACTGTACATACAATTCTTCTTTACATAATTTTATACCTATCACCAATTTTATCAATCTAAATTATATAATCCCAGACTTACATTTATATTATCTAATTCACTACATGTTATAAATGAAGATTCAAGAATACTGTATTCTTTCAGTAATTGATTGACAATCAACAACTTGGCATGAATTAATCCAATCAATTATAATTATTTAATTGGCTGGATTAATTTAGGTAAAAGTGTTAAATTTAGCATAAATTTTGTTGTGGAAAATGGGTGAGAAAGGAGGGGAGGAGGCCTTACCTGTCTTTGACGTCGTATGCAAACCCCAAGTCCGTCATAACAGCATCATCACCATCCAGCTGGCAATAGCAGACTTTTACCAGTCCACTGCTACTGCCAACAATCAGATACCCTGGAAACACATGAGGAAATTGCCATAACGTGATAAAGCTATGAGAAACTCATCAGCGCAGGACGAAGATCAAACCAGTGTCCCGGGTATCTCCCGAGGCATGCCTTGACCCATGGACCATGATACATTAAAGAGTTTACTTAATACTAAGTTTACTTAATACTGAACAATTTGGAGGATGTTGATCTAGACAACTTCTTCAAAATAGCAGATGTAACGCAAACCAAGAGCAATGGTTTCAAGCTCAAGAAGCCACAACGTAGGACTGAAAATAAGACATGGTTTTTCATCCATAGGGCTATAAACCTGTGGAACCGCTGACCCGCTGAAGCAGTAAATGCCAAAACACTGCTGAATTTTAAAATCCAGCTTGACAAAATCATCACAATGAATGGGGGACTTTTGATAAGCCTCCAACTTTCTGTCCTCGTCGAGGCCACTAGGAAGATAGTGGCTCTCAGGTAAATTGGGAATAAACTAAATATAGTCTCCAATGAAGAAGACTTAATAATAATTATTGTTACTGGGGACAGGAAGCCTGCATTTAGGCTCATTGAGGTCCCCCCTTCCTCCCCACAAAACAGTTGTACAACTCCCAGGTACCTATTATTGAGGTCCCCCCCCCTCCATTCAACAGATTTCTAACTCCCAGGTACCTATTTACTACTAGGTGAACATAGGAATCACATGAGAGGAAACATGCGCAAAAGTTTTTTTGTCCAGCTAGAGGGAAAGAAAAAAGTAATTGGCATCAACAGTATAATCGTTAATATACTCAAGACAATTGGCAGGAAGATGGATTAGAGGCGAAATGTTTGTGCATAAAGACATCGTGAAGCAATATGTTAGGATCATGTGTGGATGACTGAAAGAGGTATACATAGATGGGTTATGGTCAAATCATACACAAGACAGTTTGACAAGGCTCGTTTTCTGATTATCTAAGCTGTTGACATCATTAGCGGTTAGGAGTATTAGGTTAGGCTGTGTTAGGCTCAATTAGGTTAGATTAGGTTAGTCTGGGTTAGGTTTGGTTAGTTTGGATTTGGTTTGGTTAGGTTATGTTGGGTAAGTTTAGGTAGGTTTTAAAATCTGTCGGCAAACTATCTTGTGTATGATGTGAGCGCTCGGAATTCGTAGTCTTAAGGGTCTGGGTTCGATCCCCGACAGAGGCAGAAAGAAATGGGCAGAGTTTCTTTCACCCTGATGCTCCTGCTCATCTAGCAGTATATAGGTACCTGGGAATTAGACAGCTGCTACGGTTTGCTTCCTGGGGATATGTAACAAAAAAGGAGGCCAGGTCGAGGACCGGGCCATGGGGACACTAAGACCTGAAATCCTCTCAAGATAACCTCAAGAAGATAACTTGTATCCATCTAGACCAGCACCCATCTATCTACCTAGACCAGCATATCTTGGGATAGAAGTAGGCTGGTGTTTCAAAACTTTCTCCCAAAGTGTTTAGGTCTGGAGGCCTCATTCAATCAGGTGTGACAGGACTGATCTCATCGACACTTAATTAAAATGCTGAACAATTTTCAGGATGTTGATCCAGACAATTTCTTCAAAAGGTCAGATGTAACACAGACCAGGAGCAACAGTGTCAAGCTCAACAAGCCACAATGTAGGACTGAGAACTGAAGAAGCTTTTTCATATAGTAAATAAAAAGGAAACTGCAAATGGCCTATTAGTTCATATGAGGAAGCTCCTATTTCTATCCACCCAAACATATTCATATATACTGTATGTCTAACCTACACTCAAAACAATCCATCGACCCTATAACTATTATGCCCGAAACGCTGTGTGATTATTAGTGGCTTTAAGCATAGTGTGTACTAGCTCTATCTAGAAATCCAACATAATGCTTGTAAATCATTTTGAATGCATGTAGTTTCACCTGAATAAACATTATCTTATCTTATGTTACCTGCTAATTAATTTCACAGGAAAAACAATTACAAATTTCTGTATGATTGGTGCCAGATAAGGATGCCGAGCTGTGAAGGCAGTTTAAGGAATTCAATTTAACAACACAAGAAGAGAGGGTGGAATAGAGGAAATATGATCATAATAAATAAGATGGCGGACGAAGACGAAGGAACCAAGGCGATGATAAATATGCTCATTCACAGCTGCAGAAATAAATATAGAAAATAACATGCATTGAGGCCAGGCCGGGATTGATCAAACACGGAAGAGTTAACATACAAAACATTTACTGTACATGCAGACGACGAGTCACAATAACGTGACCTGTACATCTTTCATCAAACCTGTGCATCTTTCCTCAATCATGGCAACTTAGTTGACATTTACTAAAAAGTCAATGAGCCCCAAAGCACTAAGAGGTTATCTTATAACAATAATAACCTAGGAGCGGGAAGTTCCAAACCTTGAAAAACTGTTTAATAATACAAACCAAGCCATCGTGATCAAGGAAACATGTACAGGTTTTGTACGAGTGCACATAAATACTTGATTAATCCTGGTTAAGAAATATGAGGAATTAAAATTGTCACAATTGATCTTGACACTATAAAATATAAATTAAGATGCATCAAATCCTTCACCCCACCTTGCCTTCTCTTCTGTTTTATATGTACTAGTTCTGATTATCTTTGTTAGATTTGATAAAAATCTTACAGACAAAATGTTATCATCAACTAAATCTATACTCATCTTGATGAGAAAATAATTGAGGCCATAGAATGAGATCGAACCCACATCCATGGACTCCCCTGGTACACATGATTTCATTGCACATGCTCAAGAAACTGCAAGAATATCAGAAAGAAAAAACCTAACACTGAATATAATGAAATGCCATTTTCTGGGTGAACCCTGGAGGCTCCCTGGCTACAGGGAGCCAACGAGGCTCCCATCAGAAAATGCACCAGATATTCAAGAGGTAGAGGCCATGAGCTACATCTCAAGTCGTTGCCATGGTTAAATAAACAGAGATCTGTTCCACCTACCAACTTTGTTGGTAATGCTATGCCAGTGAATTGCTGACGCAAGGGTTATGTCCATCTTCTGTATAGTCAAAATTCTGACTTCCTCGGCACCAGTGAAGTTTGTGGGTATTCTCCAAAAGACAGCATGGCTGCCCGCTGTCAGTGTAATCAGTATGCTAAAACTACCTTGAGAATCTTCATATACAGGGGTCCACTGAAATTCTGTTAATATATAAATAAACACGATTAACTACTGTAATTTGAAATTGAAATGGAAGTAAGCTTATTGAGATATAAATACACACAAGGGCCTGCTTAACATGTTGATACATGAATGTCTCAAGGATGAGGTTAACGAATCTGACATGTGTGCATGCATGGGTGTACTGTATACGCATGTGTTTTGAGTGTCTGTGTGAGCACAGTATTCACAAATTCCAAATACATTTTAATTTATCCTCTCAATTTCTGCATGAATATATGAGGAACTACAGTCAATGCGTGCAGTCAATAAGTAACTCATCTACACGTAGTTTCTCACAAGACAAATTATTAAAGAAAGCTAACATTTTTGACTCAATGCAAAATACTAAAGCCAAAACTCATGCCTTGGAATATCTCACTACCTGCAGATCTATATAATAGACCAAGTACTGAAGGAAAAATAAGAACAAATGAACACAAGTCTTATTGAAAATGGCAAAAAACCTATTGGCCCATATGAAGCAGTTCCTATTGGCCCATATGAGGCAGTTCCTATTGGCCTATACAAGGCAGCTCCTATTGGCCTGTACAAGGCAGCTCCTATTGGCCTGTACAAGGCAGCTCCTATTGGCCTGTACAAGGCAGCTCCTATTGGCCTGTACAAGGCAGCTCCTATTGATCCACTCAAGACAGGTCCTATTGGACCATATGCAGCAGCTCCTATTGGCCCTCATGAGGCAGCTCCTATTGACCCTCATGAGGCAGCTCTTATTGGCCCTCATGAGCCAGATCCTATTGACCCTTATGAGCCAGCTCCTATTGACCCTCATGAGCCAGCTCTTATTGGCCCTCATGAGCCAGCTCTTATTGGCCCTCATGAGGCAGCTCCTATTTATATCCACCCCACACTCATTCATATGTCTAATCAATGTCTGAAACAATCTTGTACAGAAAAATGGCATAAATAACATTTCCAAACCAGTATTTATCCCCCAGTCTTTCCTAAATCTAAACTTATCCAGTTTATGTCCATTTTTTATATTCCATTTTGTCTAGATATATTTATCACCTTATTTACAATCCCATTTTGTTATACACATGTTGGGGACACAAACACTAACCATAAACAGATAGCATGTGCATACGAGCGGTGTATGTCTCCAGTTGAGTGGCATGGGGATGACCGGCAACGGCCGCCCAAGAATTAGAGGAGATGTGTCGATGCCAGTGAACCGAGAGGTCCCACAGCTTCTCCCACTTTCGACCCACTCGGCCAACAATGTTTACTCTCTGGTCGTGGGTCGCTAGAGCCAGTAAACACCTGCAGAAATGTTTAACTTTGTTTAGAGGAGTAATGCCTCAACTCAACACACACGATGAAGCTCGTACCAAAGAGCTACACAGTTTTTACTAGTCTCTTAATGACATATAATAATAATAATAATAATAATAATAATAATAATAATAATAATAATAATACAGTAAAAAACCAGCGTTGAATGTAATGAAATGTCATTTTCTGGGCGAGTCCCGGAGGCTCCCTGGAGCTATCCAGGCTGATATGCTAATGTCAGACTTTGACATCAGTCATGTGTATGGAGTTCTGTGGGCCTTCCAGTGACCACGAGCCAGAACCTGAACCCCCCTCCCCTCACAAAGGCACGATGAGCAATGTGGTTGGAAGCATTCTATTTCTGCCATCGACTGGGTTAGGCACCCAGAAAGGTAAGCGTCCCAAAACAAAACCCGATTCTGGTGAAAATTGCTACAAAAAGCCAAACAAGTGGATAGAACTCCCCAAACAAAACGAGACAATGAGTATGACGTCACACGTCGCCACACCTCCATCTGCGCAGTTCCCCCTTTCCTGGGAGGGGGAAGGGGGAGCCCCAGGCCCCCGCACCAGCCATCCACCTCTCAGTTCTGAGGCTGGACATAAAAAACCAACATTGAATGTAATGAAACGCCATTTTTTGGGTGAGTTCCGGAGGCTCTCTGGAGCTATCCAGGCTGATATGCTACTCTCAGACTTTGGCATCAGTCATGTGTATGGAGTTCTGGGGGCCTACCGGGGACCACGAGCCAGAAACTGGTCCCCTCAGAGAGCCACGAGTAGGAATGGCCTATAGAAACCCCCATGTGGTTGGAAGCATTCTATGTATGCCATTGACTGAGTTAGGCACCCAGAAAGGTAGGCATCCCAAAAAAACTTCTATTCTGGCGATAATTGCTACAAAAAACTGAACAAGTGGATAGAACTCCCCAAACAGAAACGAGCAAACAAGTATGACATCACCTGTCGCCGGGCCGCTTTCTGCGCAGCTCCCCCTTCCCTGGGAGGGGAAAGGGGAAGCCCCAGGCCTCCACGCCGGCTATCCATCTCTCAGTTCTGAGGCTGGACATCAAAACACGCGAAAATCGCCGACTGGAAGGAGGGAAGATTGCCGGAGAGCCTCCGGGACTCACCCAGAAAATGGCGTTTCATTACGTTCAACACTGGTTTTCTGGGGGAGGAGCCCCATAGGCTCCCCGGAGCTACCTACCCAAAGATGAACACAAGAGGGACCTAACCCAGGAGGTGGAAGTTGCACACACCTCAACGCAAAGTGGAGACAAAACTGCAACTGCCAACCCATGGCCACACAGGCCCGACAAGGCCCAGGAACATCAACGAAGGAACCCAGAGCCAACCTACAAATGACGTGGTCATGGGAACAGACCGCAGGCTGGCAAAACCAAACCACCCCGAGGACGACCCGAGAGAACCAGTCCCTGAAACAGAGAAGGAGGGAACCCGGAACAACCCAAAACATGACCTAGGTCACGGCAGCCATGGCACGCCAAGCACGGAGAAGTGTTGCAGCCGAACACAACACACAATGAACCCTCAGCCAGACCAACGAAGCATTAATAACTCTATAATCCCTCTGGAAAGCAGCCGTGCCAGTCTTCACCAGAAAAGAAGGAGACGGCTGCAAGCGAACATACCTATCATGAGAACCAAAAGAGCTGAAACCCAGGCGCCAGAGGAGGGCATGAATCACCCCGACCCCCCCCCCCCAAAGCCAACGTCCACAAGAAAAGAGCCTCGAAAAACCATCTAGAACCCAAGGGGCCACAACAAATCGAGAAGAGAAGAGAGCCTGCAATCCAAGAACCATGATGGCTCAAGGGTGCAAGAGCAGGCCAGAGGTGAACTACACCAGAAACGGCTCGCGAAGCGGTGCAGAGGCAATTCCAAAACCGAAGCAACCTGGAATGGTTCCGCCAGTGCTGCACGAGACAAGGCGATAGTATGTGGCAAGATGACTGCCCCGAACCTCCACAAGAGAAAGACAAGACCACGCTAACAAAACGTGGCAAACCTCAGAAGGGACAAAAAGAAAATGGAAGAACCACCAAAAAATCCACACCGCCACCAAGTAGCACACAGGTGGGACACCATAAATGAAGCCACCTGAATACCAACAGCCAACAGATGGTGAGAGACTCGAGGCGGAACAGAACCAGCCCCGCCATGGACCGATCAAACCTAGAAAAAGGCAAAGCCGCGGGAAGATCTTGCACCCGAGATCGTTATCACCGAGCAAGCAGAGCCGGAAACCCAAGCTGGCAAAGGAAATGGAATGTCTGCCATACAGAAAACTTCCCAACGCCAGCGAGCTCGCCAGGAGATCGGAGACTCAATGGTTCCAATGTGAGACTCGAGAGAAGGGACACCGCGAGACCTTGAAAATGCCAACTGGCAGGGTAAGCTAGGAAACCAGGAACCCAAACCTGGCAAGCCGGGAAAGAACCAAACATAGGGGCAGTGGAAAACCAGGGAATCGAACATGGACAAAGCCCAACCTAGCAGTAGGAGAGCCAAAATGCACATACAAAACACACAACAATGTGTAGGATAAAATGAGAAAAAACGGAAAAATGCAAGAAAAACACCAGAAAAACAGCCCCAGCACCAGCAGCTAGGGACAAGAATGTAGAAGGAAGATGAGGAATGAGGAAGGCAGGCAGCAAATGGGAACGAAAGGGACATGACCAACAACACAGAGACCATAGAGACATCAGGTGATTGACAGTTGAGAGGCGGGATTAAAGCGCCAAAGCTCAACCCCCGCAAACACAACTAGGTGAGAACAGAGAATCCAATGTATATGGAAGGGCTAAGCCAGGCACTGCAAGAAGGGCAAGGAATGAGTGACCAAGACCACAAAAAACGGGGCCGTAACCCACTGTGTAACAAATAACACAGAAGAACAAGGAAGGCCCCAGGAAGAAGCACGCAAGGGCACGCAAGGGACATAGCAGGGGGGAAGATGTAGATGTGTACAGTTAGTGTCCCCCAAGCAGAGATGTAAATGTGTTCAGTTAGTGTCACCCAAGCAGAAATGTAAATGTGTACAGTTAGTGTCCCCCAAGCAGAGATGTAAATATGTTCAGTTAGTGTCCCCCAAGCAGAGATGTAAATATGTTCAGTTAGTGTCCCCCAAGGAGAGATGTAAATGTGTTCAGTTAGTGTCCCCCAAGCAGAGATGTAAATATGTTCAGTTAGTGTCCCCCAAGGAGAGATGTAAATGTGTACAGTTAGTGTCACCCAAGCAGAGATGTAAATGTGTTCAGTTAGTGTCCCCCAAGCAGAGATGTAAATATGTTCAGTTAGTGTCCCCCAAGGAGAGATGTAAATGTGTTCAGTTAGTGTCCCCCAAGCAGAGATGTAAATATGTTCAGTTAGTGTCCCCCAAGGAGAGATGTAAATGTGTACAGTTAGTGTCACCCAAGCAGAGATGTAAACGTTACTAATCTTTACTTGTTTCAGATATACAGGTAACTATAATGTGCTGCAATATAAAACAATATATGATTCATAATGCAGGGAGCTTACCTTCCTTGTTCCCCTACTCCATACGGGGACCATGCACCTCTTCGGTACCCCATGTGGTTTATGTCTCCCCCTGGCATGGCTGGGGAAATGTTGCGAACATTGCGTGGATCATGCTCCGCAACAATACGTTGCGGTGTTGATAATACGGAATCGAGCATTACAGCATGGCCAGTCGTTCTCTCCACGTGTTCAACTAACCTCTTGACATCGATACCTGATAAAGAAATCCTGACAATATCAAAACACAAGGAGGCGGTGGGTGATCTCTGGAGTATTGTCAATATGTTGTCTACCCAAGTTTCCAAAGAGTTAATAACTCATCTGTGTCGGAAGTGTTCAAGTATGGTAATAGTATACGTAATACTCCTGGTCTCAGTAGTTCAGTCGGGTTCGTTCTCGATGCACAATTGAGAAATCCGGGTTCAAATCCCGAGCGGGACAGAAATGGTTGGGCACATTTCCTTTCACCCAATGCCTATGTTCACCTAGCAGTAAGTAGGTACACAAGAGTTAGTCAGCTTGTTCTGGGGTTGCATCCTGGGGGGGGGAGTCAGTAAATTGACCTTGAGGGGGGGGGGACCTTAATATAAGCCTAACATGTATGAATGTCGATGATTCCAAGGATCAACATCCCCACGACCCAGTCTCTGACCAGGCCTTCTGGTTGGTGTGGTCTGGTTGCAAGCAACCTTCAACACGGTGCTCGCAACCAGACATATGAATCACAGCCTGGTCGATCAGGTATCCTTTGAAGGTGTTTATCAAGTACATCATTCATGATTTATCATGATACATGATTTATCAAGTACATATAACAACAGTACATGAAACAGTCTAACTAGCACTAGTTACGATGTACAAGACACTTTCAAATGCATTTATTCACAGCCATTGAGACCTGAGGCTTAACCATTATCATGTTTTTTGTGGTCAATTTATAGCACATCTTTGCAATTGAATATACTTAAGACTCGCAGATCATGCTTATATATCTCGGTTGACTTTTATTTCTCAGCCAGACTAAGATACTGTAGCAATATCACTCATTTGTCTTGTCTTACAGTTTCATATTTGCACAGATGTCTAATCACTTGGAATCCTTGCATTATTTTAATTTTGCAAATGGAATGACTATTGGATAAAGGCGTTTCACCTATTTTTTTTATTGCCAATGGTATTTCCAAAAGTTAAACAATCTAAACTAAGACATTTTAATACAATAACAACAAAATATAAAATACAAAAGAGCAATGTGTTTATTAATTAAAATATTTGGCAAAGTTATAGTTTGGATTTATTGATAAGCACATTTCTGAGCAGATCATTATGTTGCTTACATATGATGACAGAAAATTCCTGAGGAAGCGTGTTAATTGTGTAGGGGTAGAGGCCACTGGGTGCAGGGATAAAGCTTCCTGGTGAAGGATCACCTATGTCGGTGTAGGAACAGGGGAGCCTCTGGGTAGAGAGATGAAGGTTGCTGGTGAAATATTACCTATGTTTGTGTAGGGACAGGGGAGCCTCTGGTTAGAGGGATGAAGATTCCTAGTGAAATATTACCTATGTCGGTGTAGGGACAGGGGGTCGCTGCGTAGAGGGATGAAGGTTCCTGGTGAGATATTACTTATGTCGGTGTAGAGACAGGGGAGCTTCTGGGTAGAGTGATGAAGGTACCTGGTGAAATATTACCTA
Source organism: Procambarus clarkii (assembly GCF_040958095.1). Classification (NCBI taxonomy): domain Eukaryota; kingdom Metazoa; phylum Arthropoda; class Malacostraca; order Decapoda; family Cambaridae; genus Procambarus; species Procambarus clarkii. Next base: position 7,856,134 of record NC_091154.1, read on the forward strand.
TGTCGGTGTAGAGACAGGGAGCCGCTGGGTAGAGTGATGAAGGTACCTGGTGAAATATTACCTATGTCGGTGTAGAGACAGGGGGCCGCTGGGTAGAGTGATGAAGGTACCTGGTGAAATATTACCTATGTTGGTGTAGGGACAGGGGGCCGCTGGGTAGAGTGATGAAGGTACCTGGTGAAATATTACCTATGTTGGTGTAGGGACAGGGGCCGCTGGGTAGAGGGATGAAGGTTCGGCTGAACATCACAACGGGACTGCATTCCTCAGGTGACAGAATCAGCTCCTGGAGACACATTACACAATTCAAAGTACAGTATCGGGAAATACATCTCAGAGCAAAAAATTTCAGTGAATCTTTATAAAGCATTAAATTATTGTTCTGACTGTATAATGCAATAACAATTAAATATCGTTTGAATAGGAGGGGCAAGGAGAAAGAAACATTAAAGTTACCAAATTTTCAAGCATATATAACAAGTTTAATCATATTTTGTGATTTTTTTTGGTATTACTATATTCCATCATACATTTACTGAAAGGTGATTTTCCCGTGATTTATCAAGGGAAAACATGTTTTTGTGCATGTTGTAGCGAGTAGATTATCCCAATAATATACTCGCTCCAAATATAGTGTTAATATTCCTGTCAACCTTTGGAGATAAATGAGGTGAGGCGTTGCCCGGGCAACACGGTGAGGTGTTGCCCGAGCAATATAAGCAGCAAGAATAGCAAACATTAACAGTCTACTTTCAAGTGTGGTCTAGAGCAGACACTTGCGAGATACTGTACCGACGCTCAGTGCGCTCAACTCACACCAAAGTATCACCTGTGTACTTCTGTATATTCGACCAAATATATATATAGTGTCTGTGTTAATTTGTCACCATACTTTACGTAACAATAGAACCGTTACATTGGTGACCCCAGAGAGTTTCGACGATACCCAGCCACGATGGACTACAACATGGACTCTCACTGGACCTCTACTGCTACTGTTTGCTGTGATGGAACACTGTCAACACCCTTGCCACAGCTATGATTTAATCGCGTCCATCTCTGCATTTTCATCTACTACGGCTTGCTGCTCCATGATCGTTACTCACTCATCTGACAGCCTCATCAATGATTACATCATGTTGGATCTACAGCTTTTCCTGCCGGCTCTCCGTCGCTGCCAGGGCACTGCTTGTCCTACGCCCACGACAGCTGCTCTGTCATCAGATTCATCTACACGTTCACTGCATTTTGATACTCGGCCGACTCAAGCCCTATTTACGCAGTACAGGACTTACAGCTTGCGTTCCGACACTTCGTCGCCTTCAGGACAATTCAGCTCTAGATGTGATTACCTCGTAATCCTAACTACGTGCCTACATTACCTCCTAATGTCCTGGTGCCCGAGCCCATCCGCCCCGGATCTAAATGCTCCACCAGCGACCCAAGGACGCAACAATTATGCACATTCTTCTCTCGTGCTACACCGAGCTTGTCCACACACTGCCTACATCTTTTGGTACCAGACTACAATTTCCACAGTCAACAATGTAGTACCCGGCGTATACAGTCCTAATCAACCCAAGACGCTACAGCTTCGACACAGAGCAGACAGCAGACTACGACCGCATCGAGCCGCCACGCTCTCGCTCCCCGAGTTCAGACACTCACAATTCTCAATCGAGCCGCCACGCTCTCCCACATAGAGCTCCACGACTCCGGCCTCACTCAGCTCTCTGCTCTGCTCCAGGCTTCGTCTCAACGTCTGCGACACTGCTAAATCCAGAGACACATCCGCCGACTACGCAGTTCACTTTTCGACCACAGTTACCAGCCGCACCGCAACCTGATCCTACGACAACGGACGATCCTGTACGACCTCCCACCCTACAACCCCAGTTACCAGCCGCACCACAACCTGATCCTACGATCCTGTGCGACCTCCCACCCTACGACCCCAGTTAGATGACATCAGCGAAGAGGAGGAAGTTAACTTTGATGGTTATGTAACGCGAGCAGGGCGTACAATTCACCGACCAGCTAAGTTCCTTGATCAAGTATTTTTCCTTTCATCCCCTGGGAGGGGGAGTTCTGTAGCGAGTAGATTATCCCAATAATATACTCGCTCCAAATATAGTGTTAATATTCCTGTCAACCTTTGGAGATGAATGAGGTGAGGCGTTGCCCGGGCAACACGGTGAGGTGTTGCCCGAGCAATATAAGCAGCAAGAATAGCAAACATTAACAGTCTACTTTCAAGTGTGGTCTAGAGCAGACACTTGCGAGATACTGTACCAACGCTCAGTGCGCTCAACTCACACCAAAGTATCACCTGTGTACTTCTGTATATTCGACCAAATATATATATAGTGTCTGTGTTAATTTGTCACCATACTTTACGTAACAATAGAACCGTTACAATGTAAACACTATGTACATTTAGATACTAGGAGACCAAAGAAATGTATCCTGTCTGCCTACAAATAAAGTATATTTATCATAAATATTAAAAAATATATACATAAAATGTCCATATACTGTACATTAACTATTTTAAACTTTGAGTCAACAGTCTTCTGTATATTAAAAAACTAATTATAAGTTAGCAGCTAATATGCAAATGACGTATAAATATGCATTTCTGTATTACATTTACAGTACATAAGGAAGATGGCTGTTATGCAAGCGATGAGTCACAATAAATTATGTTGGCTAAATTATGTTGACCAGACCACACACTAGAAGGTGTAGGGACGACGACGTTTCGGTCCATCCTGGAACATTCTCAAGTCGATTGAATCGACTTGAGAATGGTCCAGGACGGACTGAAACGTCGTCGTCCTTTCACCTTCTAGTGTGTGGTCTGGTCAACATGGCTGTTTATACCTGGGTGCCACTATATGACAGGTACTGTGAGGGCCAGGTGTAGGAGAGTGCCACTCCATGAGCTGCAACATTCGTGAACCATCCAACTCTTTAAAGCCAAATGGCAACAGCTGCAACTCTGTGAATTACCTTCGGCACCATAACAGTGATGTCACCGGTGCCATAACAGTGATGTCACCTGAGCCATAACAGTGATGTCACTGGTGCCATAACAGTGATTGTCACCGGTGCCATAACAGTGATGTCACAGGTGCCATAACAGTGATGTCACAGGTGCCATAACAGTGATGTCACCGGTGTCATAACAGTGATGTCACCGGTGCCAAAACAGTGATGTCACCGGTGCCATAACAGTGATGTCACCAGTGCCATAACAGTGATGTCACCGGTGCCATAACAGTGATGTCACCGGTGCCATAACAGTGATGTCACTGGTGCCATAACAGTGATGTCACAGGTGCCATAACAGTGATGTCACAGGTGCCATAACAGTGATGTCACAGGTGCCATAACAGTGATGTCACCGGTGCCATAACAGTGATGTCACCGGTGCCATAACAGTGATGTCACCGGTGCCATAACAGTGATGTCACCGGTGCCATAAGTGATGTCACAGGTGCCATAAGTGATGTCACCGGTGCCATAACAGTGATGTCACAGGTGCCATAACAGTGATGTCACCGGTGCCATAACAGTGATGTCACCGGTGCCATAACAGTGATGTCACCGGTGCCATAACAGTGATGTCACTGGTGCCATAACAGTGATGTCACCGGTGCCATAACAGTGATGTCACCGGTGCCATAACAGTGATGTCACCGGTGCCATAAGTGATGTCACCGGTGCCATAACAGTGATGTCACCGGTGCCATAACAGTGATGTCACCGGTGCCATAACAGTGATGTCACCGGTGCCATAACAGCTCACCAATGGTATTACTAGTGGGTGAATACTGTACTGTGTATGGTGAATGCAGTACAGTTTATGGTGAATACTGTACTGTGCATGGTAAATACTGTACTATGCATGGTGAATACAGTACTGTGTATGGTGAATACAGTACTGTGTATGGTGAATACTGTACTGTGTATGGTGAATACTGTACTGTGTATAGTGAATACAGTACTACATCTGGTGAACACAATACTATATATGTTTAATACAGTACTGCATATAGCAAATACAGTAGAGCACACAACAAATACAGTACTGTATACTACAAATACAGTAATTCACATAGCAAATATGGTACTGCAATTATTATTAGTATTACACAGAGAGTAATCACACTAACATGACTGCATCAATCTATGAGAAAAGCCATACTAGCCGTGATGAGGGTTCGAACCTATGCAGTGGGTGTTCTCAGATACATGCTTCTACCTACTAGACCCTGCCATGGTAAAAGGATTGTGACCTGGAGTTCTACTGAACTCACAAGAGTTTCCTGAAGTTTCTACTGAAGCTGGAGCAGGATTTTCACACCATCTCCCCATGCACTCTGGCTCTGTCATCTAGGACTTGTTCTACCTCTGATGCTCCTCTTTCAATACCCAGTGAGTAGTCACACTAACACGACTGCATCAATGCGAAATTCCATAGGAGCAGTGATGAGGGTTCAAACCTATGCGATGGATGTTCATGTGCGTGAGAACATCCGCCTTGTAAGTTCAAACGCTCGTCAATGCTCCTACAGATTTTATTATTATTATTATTATTATTATTATTATATGGCAAATACAACAAGGATTGTTCCTGAGCTAAGGGGGACCGAGCTATGAAAGAACATCGAGGGAACTGAACCTCACTACACTGGAGGAAAGAAGGAACAAGGCAGACATAATAATGACATACTGTACAAGATACTAAAGGGGGGGATTGACAAAACAGATATAGCTGCAATGTTCAAAGTAGAATGAGAGGACATAACTGGGAACACAGACGAGTTTCAGGTTAGCCAGAAAGAACTTTGTCAGTCTAAGAGTCATAAATGAGGTGAAGGGGAAGGGAACTATCAGGAGAAGCACCAAGCCATTACGACTATATAGCACTGGGAAGGGATCGGGATAAGGATTTGGGATGGGAAGAGGTCGGGATAAGGATTTGGGATGGTACGGGGGGGAAGGAATAGTGGAACGGACCAGATAAGGACGTTGTCGAAGTCAATTTGATACACAACTTTAAATGTAAATGTGATAAGAAAAGCGTGCAGCATCACGGCATTGAACCAATGGTGGTTGAAAGGTGCGTCTTACAAACAGATGCTCAACCTTGAAACTCAACTACTGTATGTGAGTACGGTACTTGTACTGCATATTGTGAATACAGTACTGCATATTGTGAATACAGCACAGCATATTGTGACCACAGTACTGCATATTATGAATACAAAACTGCATATGATAAATACAGTACCGAATATGACAAATACAGTACTGCAAATAATGAATACTGTACTGTAGGCGATGAGTCACAATAACGTGGCTGAAGTACTTGAGACAATTGACTTGAGAATGGTCCAGGATGGACCGAAACGTCGTCATCCCTTCACCTTCTAGTGTGTGGTCTGGTCAAAATACAGTACTGTGTATGGTGAATACAGTACTGCATATGGCAAATACGGTACTGTGTATAATGAATACAATACTGCATATGGAGAATACGGTACTGTGCATGGTATAATATACATTAATGTGAATGCTGTCAAGATAATTTACAAAAAAAAAAAAATCCCAATAAAACTTCATTTAACTTTAGATCAATTACAAGCAGATCATTGAATCCTTTGTGACAACGTCCAACTGACCAGGCACAGCCTTGTTAACCCTTAAACCGCTAACTGTTAAATAGCAAACATCCCCAGGGCGCTCAAGAAAAAAATTGTTCTGAAAAAATTATTTTTTCTGACATTGTTAACCCTTAAACTGCACATGGCGTATATATACGCCATGAGTAACATGTCCCACGGTGCGCATGGCGTACATATATGCCATAGGGTGCCAGGCACGATTCAAATGGCCCGCAGCTACATGGGGTTCACATTAGCTTCCTCAGGGCTCTTGTAAACAGACGCCATTTAAAAAAAAAATCGTGGGCAATATTCTCAGGTGTGAGAGGCACAGTACTATTGGAGCAACCAAGGTTGGCGCACGCAGCATGAGCAATCGTCACAATATATATGGCCAGCCAGTGGCGGGCTGCCACTGCCACTCAGCATACCAACTTAGTGGTTCGTTATGGTGAACACGAATGTAGATACTTATATATAGCGTCTGTATGTAGTGAATAAAAGCAAAAACAGTATTGTGGGAGGAGAATGTGGGCGAGTCAGGTGACTTGAGGGAGGGCGTGAGTGGCTGGCTGGTACACGACGGTCACACCTTGTTACTATTTGACTCATAATAGCAACTTAGTGGTTCGTTATGGTGAACAAAACACGCAGATACTTATATATAATCTGTGTATATAGTGTAATAACTGACAAAGTATTTGTTCACTGTTTGATGAACATAATTGAATCAACAATATGCACACCATATTTTTTACTACAGCGATGATTCACTCATTTTATTATATAAATATATCACACTACACACTATTGAAATAATATTACAGCAAAAAAACTACGAAAAATCAATCGGAGACATTGAAATAATTAGGTAATTATCTCTTTGTTTTAACTCCGGCCTGACAGCTGGCGATCAACAGATCGCCTGGGACGCACGCTGAGTCAGCGCTGTTTTTTTGCCAGACTTCCCCGCCCTAAAGCAGGCAATATATGCCACTTACGATTTTATTATTATTTTTCCCATGATCAGTGAACACAAATTAACAGGTTAGGAAGAAAATTTTTTTTTTTTTTTTTTTTTTTTGTATGCGCCTGTGGGTGTCAAATGGTATATAGCCATGCACCATTAAGGGTTAATCGAACATTTGTATGTTCCACTGAACATTTAGTATCGAATTCAATTTGTTCGGTTCTTCCAGGAATTCGCTAGAGCAGGGTTCGTTAGAGTGAAGAAGCACTGTATTTGTTGTTATAACTTGTTAGGTGGTGTTAAAACTTGTTCAAATGTTGTAGCGACATTGTAGTTTTGTCGTGTGTTTGGCGGGTTATGATGGTGTAGATATACCTTACAGAGTTATAGTAAATATTACCACAGCCCCGACTGGCCTCCACTACATTTCAGAACACACTCAGTTTTTCAGAAAACTGTACCTGCTGCTTGATACGGCTTGATGGGGTTCTGAGAATTCTTTTACTCCCCAAGCCCGGCCCAAGACCAGGTTTGACTTGTGAGAGTTTGGTCCACCAGACTGTTGCTTGGAGCGGCCCGCAGGCCCACATACCCATCACAGCCCAGTTGGTCCAGCACTCCTTGAAGAAAACAATCTAGTTTTCTTTTGAAGATGTCCACGGTTGTTCCGGCAATATTTCTGATGCTCACTCGTAGGACGTTGAACAACCGCAGACCTCGGATGTTTATACAGTGTTCTCTGATTGTGCCTATGGCACCTCTGCTCTTCACTAGTTCTATTCTGCATTTTCTTCCATATCGTTCACTCCAGTACGTTGTTATTTTACTGTGCAGATATGGGACCTGTCCCTCCAGTATTTTCCATGTGTATATTATTTGGTATCTCATCTCCTTTCTAGTGAGTACATTTGGAGAGCTTCGAGACGATCCCAATAATTTAGGTGTTTTATCTCGTCTATGCGTGCCGTATATGTTCTCTGTATTCCCTCTATTTCAGCAATCTCTCCTGCTCTGAAAGGGGAAGTGAGTACTGAGCAGAACTCAAGATGGGACAACACAAGTGATTTGAAAAGTACAACCATTGTGATGGGATCTCTGGACTTGAAGGTTCTCGTAATCCATCCTATCATTTTCCTGGCTGACGCAATACTTGCTTGATTATGCTCCTTAACCCTTGAACTGCGCAAATCACATATATATGATATCAGTGACAAAACCGAAACCGCGCACATCATATATATATGATTTCGTGTCTAGCTCTATAATTTAAACGCCCCACCTGGGATAGGGGCAGCTATAGTACAGCCACGACTGATAGTTGCCAGATGCCACCTAGAAAAAAAATCCAGGTCAACATTCTTGGGTGTTAGAGCGTCAGTATTGAGCAAGCCACCAAGGTTGGCGCACGCAGCACGAGCTCACAGTACCGCTGTTCAGCTTGTGACCACAGCATCGCCTACAAATGCCATAATATGATACTGCTATTATTTAGCAGTGATAGTATTACTGAAGCCCCCTGACTGTGATAAAACTGACCAGGATTCTGATAATAGCAGGATTGTGGTGATATTTAGCGCTCTGCTCCATGGAGGGAGAGGAAGGCTGTGGAGGGAGGGTTGTGGCGTTGTCTTCTAACTGTGTGGGGCCACCATTTATTGACTGCACTCACCATACCAGCTTAGTGGTTCGCTATGGTGAACACAAATGTAGATATTTATATATAACGTGTGTGTATAGTGTGAGATAACAGCGAGAGGAGTAGGTTGGGAGCCACCATTTTGGTGAGGGAGGAGCGACATCTGCATGACTTGGCATGTTGTTTACTGATGGCCACTATGGTCTTTGGGCACCATACCAGCTTATTTGTACAGGTATGATGAATAAAACAGGTAGATACTTATATATAATGTGTGTATATAGCGTAATAACACCACAAACAATACTGTTGGAGGGGAAATATTAGTGCATCTGGCCTTGAGGGCAGCCGCCGATCAGCTGACTTTTTGAGTACTGTAGCTACGTCTTTGTGCCTTTACTCACCATACAAGCTTAGATGTACAGTTATGGTGAACAAAATATGTAAATATGTATATATAACTTCTGTGTATAGTGAATAAATGCATAAACAGTATTGTTGGAGGAGAATGAGGGTAAGTCAGTGGTGTTGAGGGAGGGAGTGGCAGTGAGTAACTCGCTGGTGTTTGGCGGTCACTCCTCGTTGTTTTTTTACTCACAAGACCAACTTAGTAGTTCGTTATGGTGAACAAAACATGCAGATACTTATATATAACCTGTGTATATAGTGTAACAACAGCAAAACTATTTGTTTATTGTTTTATGAACATAATAATTGAATCACTAATATGCACACCATAATTTTGAGTACAACGATGGTTCACACATTTTATTATATAAATATACCACAATTCACTGTATGGAATAATATTACTGCAAAAAAAACTAAGAAAAAATCAGAGACATTGAAATAATTAGGTAATAATATATTTGTGGCAACTGCTGTCTGACAGCTCAGGCAGAGTAGACCTCATCTGGCGAAGGCTCTGCCAACGCCCCTTTTTTGTCACACTTCCCTACCCTACTGCGGCTAAAATATGCCACCTATGATTTTTGTTATTTTTTTGGTGATCAGGGAACAAAAATGAACACTTTTATAAGACGAAAGAATTTTTTGGATTTTTTTGTTGTTGTTGCGCCTGTGGGTGTGAATTCCATTTGGGCCCCTAGCGGTTTGAGGGTTAAAAGTTAGGTCATCGGACATCAGTATTCCCAAATCCTTGACATGCTGTTTTCCTACTATGGGCAGATTCGATTGTGTTTTGTACCCTGTATTATGTTTCAGATCCTCATTTTTGCCATATCTGAGTACCTGGAATTTATCACCATTAAACATCATGTTATTTTCTGCTGCCCAATCGAAAACTTTGTTAATGTCTGTACTTTTTCAATGTCTTCAGCAGAGGTAATTTTCATGCTGATTTTTGTATCATCTGCAAAGGATGACACGAAGCTGTGACTTGTATTTTTGTCTATATCTGATATGAGAATACGGAACAGCAGTGGTGCAAGGACTGTACCTTGAGGTATAGAGCTTATAACTGCGCTCGGACTCGATTTTACTTGACTGACTGTTACTCTGTGTTCTGTTCGACAAGAAATTGAGTATTCAGCATCTTACTTTACCAGTTATACCCATTGATCTCATTTTGTGTGCAATCACTCCATGGTCATATTTATCGAATGCCTCGAATGCCATTTGGCGAATGCCGAATGTACAGAAACATAAGTAAATAAAGTAAGTAATTATCAAAGGAAGGTACCAAACCGGGAAGGCTATGTAGCACCACCAAATGTGCGGAGTAATCAGAGGGCGCTAAATATCACCAAGGATGCCAATGCGAGAACAGAAACGCATAAGGTGAACAATTAGTAAATAAAGATAAAGGATAAATCAAACAACAAGAATAAAGCCAACTGTTAGAATAAATATAATCTGCTCATATACAGTACTGTAATTAGCAATAAAATCTATTACAAAAGGGCCAATTCAATACAGTATTATAATATATATACAGTATATAGAAACATGCTACATGCCTCTCTATTTATATATATTATAATTATTTAATTATTTATATTTTATTTCAACTTGGCAATTGGAGCCTTGAACTGCTACCACATAAACCATTGCTCGCATTTTAACCTACTGAGCCTCAAATACCTACCGAGCCTCAAAAAAATTAATTTTTAAAATTCTTGCGCACAGTGGTGTTGCCGGCTATTAAGACTGTAGCAGCTTAACCACTGCACTGCGCAATGCACCTTAAGGTGCTCTGAGGGTTGTGTAATTTTTTTAATTAGTCCATATTTTAATTTTTTTTTGTTTTCATCACCCTTTGTAATTTGAAATGAAAATGGTTGAGTTTGGAAACATTAAATGTTTGACATTAACATTTGCTGAACATTTATAAAAACAACAAAAATATGTCGTTAACAACTGCACCATGAAATTTTTGCCAAAAACAGGTGCGCAGTGCAGGGGTTAAAGGTTGAGGGGTGTTGGGGCTCAGTAGGTAGAGCTGCGCGCTATGGTTTGTGATGTCAGCAGTTTGAGGCTTCGATTGTCAAAGTGAATGAAAAGCTTTCATCCACAATATGATGATTAACAATATATAAACAAAATTTATATATATATAAAACGGTACACACACACAATGGTACAGTGTTATATATATATGGTACTATACACAGACTAGATGATTATCTTACCAATGGAAATGACACATGGTGCAGAAATAAAAAACGAAATATTATATAACGTAACAGGTACAGTACTGCGTAATCCCTAATAATCACAATTAATCTGATCTTCATAAATTGTGCAGCATTGAAATTAATATTTGAATGTCTTCAAACCTCAAGACCCTCAAACCAAAGCAATGTGCTCCCAATTTTCACAACATGCGCACTCTGAAGCTACGGAGAAAAACACAGAGATAAAAGGCACCTTTCATTTATAAACAATGCTTCTCCTGTAAGGTCCTTATCAACTCTCACAGATATATAGGGTTCAGAGTGTATAACTTGCTCCGCATAGCTGTTGGGTTTCATCGAGCCTGTATGGTAAATGTATAAAAAATGTCTACTCCCATCTTGGTGTTTCTATATATTGGCTAGCACTTTGTCGCACAGGGAGCCGGTCGGCCGAGCGGACAGCACGCTGGACTTGTGATCCTGTGGTCCTGGGTTCGATCCCAGGCGCCGGCGAGAAACAATGGGTAGAGTTTCTTTCACCCTATGCCCCTGTTACCTAGCAGTAAAATAGGTACCTGGGTGTTAGTCAGCTGTCACGGGCTGCTTCCTGGGGGTGGAGGCCTGGTCGAGGACTGGGCCGCGGGGACACTAAAGCCCCGAAATCATCTCAAGATAACCTCAAGATATTGTCATCTCCTTAGTTACCACAAACTTGCTTGACCTCTTAATGGCAATATTATAACCCAAACCAAGCACATGAAATGAAAGTGACAACGTATGTCATGATAAGGATTAAGGACCGGGTTGCGGGAACATTGAGCCCTGAAATCATCGCAAGGTAAGGTAAGGGTCTAAGACAGATCAAAGCATCATCACTCGCAATTTGTGTGCGGGTTGGGTCATTTGTTTCATCCATATTATTGTAACTTATCTTGCATTGTACTGTATATACAGTACTTATACTGTCTATAAAAATGATATATTACGTATATACAGTACATAATGCTTATATACATGGGTATACACACAGGTATGTACCTATGTACATGTAAACATGAATCCAATGTATATACAGAGGTATGTATATACATTGTATATACAGAGGTACGTACACACACACACACACACACACACACACACACACACACACACACACACACACACACACACACACACACACACACACACACACACACACACACAAAAGACAGTATGGTTTTCGATCAGGAAGATCCTGTGTATCGAATTTACTCAGTTTCTATGATCGGGCCACAGAGATATTACAGGAAAGAGATGGCTGGGTTGACTGCATCTATCTGGACCTAAAAAAGGCTTTCGACAGAGTTCCACATAAGAGGTTGTTCTGGAAACTGGAAAATATTGGAGGGGTGACAGGTAAGCTTCTATCATGGATGAAAAATTTTCTGACTGATAGAAAAATGAGGGCAGTAATCAGAGGCAATGTATCGGAATGGAGAAATGTCACAAGTGGAGTACCACAGGGTTCAGTTCTTGCACCAGTGATGTTTATTGTGTACATAAATGATCTACCAGTTGGTATACAGAATTATATGAACATGTTTGCTGATGATGCTAAGATAATAGGAAGGATAAGAAATTTAGATGATTGTCATGCCCTTCAAGAAGACCTGGACAAAATAAGTATATGGAGCACCACTTGGCAAATGGAATTTAATGTTAATAAATGTCATGTTATGGAATGTGGAATAGGAGAACATAGACCCCACACAACCTATATATTATGTGAGAAATCTTTAAAGAATTCTGATAAAGAAAGAGATCTAGGAGTGGTTCTAGATAGAAAACTATCACCTGAGGACCACATTAAGAATATTGTGCAAGGAGCCTATGCAATGCTTTCTAACTTCAGAATTGCATTTAAATACATGGATGGCGATATACTAAAGAAATTGTTCATGACTTTTGTTAGGCCAAAGCTAGAATATGCAGCTGTTGTGTGGTGCCCATATCTTAAGAAGCACATCAACAAACTGGAAAAGGTGCAAAGACATGCTACTAAGTGGCTCCCAGAACTGAAGGGCAAGAGCTACGAGGAGAGGTTAGAAGCATTAAATATGCCAAAACTAGAAGACAGAAGAATAAGAGGTGATATGATCACTACGTACAAAATAGTAACAGGAATTGATAAAATCGACAGGGAAGACTTCCTGAGACCTGGAACTTCAAGAACAAGAGGCCATAGATTTAAACTAGCTAAACACAGATGCCGAAGAAATATAAGAAAATTCACCTTCGCAAATAGAGTGGTAGACGGTTGGAACAAGTTAAGTGAGAAGGTGGTGGAGGCCAAGACCGTCAGTAGTTTCAAAGCGTTATATGACAAAGAGTGCTGGGAAGACGGGACACCACGAGCGTAGCTCTCATCCTGTAACTACACTTAGGTAATTACACTTAGGTAATTACACACACATTTCTCAAATTATTCAAAATACTACAAACCCAAAAAAATTTTAATTCAACTTATATGTCCACATACAGAACACAATTATGCACGATGATCAAACCACACATCAGAAAGTGAGAAAAACAATGACGTTTCGGTCCGACCTGGATCATCAAACCATGTGAAAGAGGCTTGATAATTCTTTTCGCTTTCTGATGTGTGTGATTTGGTCATCGTATCTTCAGCCACATTATTGCGACTCATCATCATCAAGATTCTGCACCATTAGTGCCCTTAGACTAAGTTAATAAGTCAATAAATAATAAGGTTCAGGATTACATATTAAAATGCTTTAGCCACGGCATGTTTGCTCTGAAGCATCCGAACGAAGGTTCTTTCATATGATTAATTTTCAATGATCTTTCTTGTGATGGCATTAAAGATTTCAAACTTACAAGCAAACTGTAAGTAACCAAACTAAATGTAAGTAACCTAAAGATCAATGCATATTACACTAGAAATACTGTGCTTTGCACTCTATTATCAGAAAAAGATTTAGACATTATTTATAACACACACGAATACACAACTACAACAATGAACCAAGACGAAAGAATGTAAACCAGACCAAGTTATCACAAGTCTGGTTTATCACAAGTCAAGCATAGGGAGTAGAAGAACTCCCATAACCCTCTTCAGGTATGCTCCAGGTACACTTACATCATTTGTTAGATTTTAAATTAGGTAATAAATTGTTAGAGATAAAGTAGTGAACTTGAAATGATGCTTCTGCCAGACACTTAACTTAGAAACTCTAGTATAAGATACGCATGATAATGTCCACCATTCTTTTCCTTGTAGTTTGCCTGTTGTCAGATGCAAGAGTTTTCCTACTCTTGTATAACTTCTCCAACAAGGCCCTGCTGTTTTTGCCTTGAAACTGATTCATGCTTTAATCACGATTCTCTTTTAGAGTACCATATAAAAATTAGTTCTAATTACAAAAAACCAGCGTTGAATGTAATGAAACGCCATTTTCTGGCCGAGACCCGGAGGCTCCCAGGAGCTTACTAGGCTGATATGCTAATGTCAGACTTTGGCATCAGTCATGTGTATGGAGTTCTGTGGGCCTACCGGGGACCACGAGCCAGTCTCTGGCCTCTTCCCTCCCCTCAGAGAGACAAGAAGCCCCAATGGCCTATAGAAACCCCTGTGTGGTTGGAAGCATTCTATGTCTGCCATCGACCGGGTCAGGCACCCAGAAAGGTAAGCATCCCAAAACAAACCCCTATGCTGGTGAGATTATTGCTACCACAAGTCGAACAAGTGGATAGAATTCCCCTAAAAGAAACAAGCAAACGAGCATGATGTCACACATCGCCGCGCCGCTGTCTGCGCAGCTCCCTCCTCCCCGAGAGGGGGAGCCTCAGACCCACCGCGCCAGCTATCCACCATCAGTTCTGAGGCTGGATGTCAAAAAAAGTAAAAAAACGCCGACCGGAGGGAAGAAGAGAGGGATGCTGGAGAGCCTCCGGGTCTCACCCAGAAAATGGAGTTTCATTACATTCAATGCTGGTTTTGTAGGGGGAGACCCTACGGCTCCCCGGAGCTAACTACCCACAGAGTAAAGTAGAAGGACTTACCTGGGATGCGATCGCCGCTCACTCTTCAACTCTAAATCGAGACAACTGGCTGCAACCGCCGACCCAAACCAACACAGGCCCGACAAGGCCCAGGAACATTTATGAGATAACGAGCAGCCAGAACCCTGTTCGACCACCAAAATCCCCGCGCCTGAATGTCAGCCCAGGACATGTTGTTAAAGACGGCGGCAAGAGCCGCAAACTTGTGAACATCATGGGTGCGGTGATAGACCGCAGGCTGGATAGCCTTAAGAATTCTGCGGATGACCTGAGAGACCCGCGAACAGGGAAGGAGGGAAACCGGATCAACCCAAAGCGCATCCCCAGACACAGAAGCCGTGGCGCGCAAAGAACAGCAGAGGGCCACAATCGGACACAAAACATGATGTACCTCCGACCTAACCAAGCAAGCAGCAACAACCCAAGGACCCCTTCAGAAAGCAGCAGTCGCATTCTGTGCCAGAGAAGAAGGAGACTTACTGCAAACAAACAAACCTATCACCACGACCGAAGGAGCAGAAACCCCTGCGCCGGAGGAGAGCATGAAGCTCACCAACCCGACCCCCAGAGGCTAATGCCAACAGGAAAAGAACCTTCAAGAAACAATCCTGAACCGAAGGGGCTACTACAAACCGAGAAGAAAGAAAAGAGAGCACTTGTTCCAAAGACCAGGACGGCTCAGGCGGTGCATGAGCAGGCCGGAGGTGAAACAACGCACGAGACAGCTTGCGAAACGGCGCAAATGTAACATTAATGCCGAAAGCAAACTGAAGCGGCTCCGCAAGCAACGCACAATACGAGGCGACAGTATATGGCAAGATGACGGCCCCGAACCGCCACAAGAGAAGGACAAGACCACGCCAACAAAACGCAGTTACCGAAGAAGGGACAAAAGGAAAAGGAAGGACCCCCAAAAAAACCCACACTGCCGCCAAGAAGAAGCACGCAGGTGGGACACCCTCAACGAAACCACCCGAACACCAACAGAAGGTGAGAGACTCGAGGCAGAACTGAACCAGCCCCACCATGGACCATGTGAGCCTATGAAGAGGCGGAGCCACAGGAAGATCTCGGGTGCGACCACCGAGCCCGCAGAGTCGGAACCCAAACCGGCAAAGGAGATGGAACATCTGCCATATAAAAAAACTCCCCAACGCCAGCGAGCCTGCCAGGAGATCAGAGACTACGGCTCCGATGCGAGACCCTAGAGAAGGGACACCGCGGGACCTTGAAAATGACAACAGGCAGGGTAAGCCAGGAAACCAGGAACCCAAACCTGGCAATAGGAGAGTCAAAAGGCACAAACAAAACACACAACAATGTGTAAGATAAAACACAAGAAAAAGGACCAGAACAGCCCCAGCACCAGCGGCCAAGGACAAGAGTGTAGAAGGAAGATGTTGAACGAAGAAGACAAGTAGCAAACGGGAACGAAAAGTTACGCCAACAACACAGACGCTGGTCAAGTCCCAACACAAGACGAAACTGAAACAGGTGCAACGGTATGCCACCAGGCTAGTACCCAAACCGAGGGGTACGAGTTACGAGGAGAGACTACGGGAAGTAAACTTCACGTTACTGGGAGACAGAAGAGCTAGAGGGGACATGACCACCACATTCAAGATTCTCAGAGGAATTGATAGGATAGATAAAAACAGACTATGGAACCCAAGGGGCACACGCACCAGAGGACACAGTTGGAAAGGAGTGCCCAAAGCCATAGAGACGTCAGAAAGAAGTACTTCAGTGTCAGAGTAGGAGACAAATGGAACGCACGAGGAAATGATGTGGTAGAGGCCAACTCCACACACAGAATCAGGTGTAGATAGGATAGAGCCCAGTAGGCTCAGGAACCAGTACAGTAGTTGAATGACAGGTGAGAGGTGGGACCAAAAAGCCAGAGCCCAAGCCCTGCAAACACAACTAAGTAAGGACAACTAGGTAAATACAGAGGTCATGAAGACGTCTGGTGAGTGACAGGTGAGATGCAGGACGAAAGAGCCAAAGCTCAACCCCAGCAAGCACAACTAGGTAAGGACAACTAGGCGAGTACAGAGAATCCAACATGAATGGAAGGGCAAGGCCAGGCACTGCAAGATGGGCAAGGAATAAGTGACCCAGATAAAACCACAAAAAACAGGGCAGTGATCCCCCTTGTATCAAACAACACAGACGAACACGGAAGGCCCCAAGAAGAAGCACGCAAGGGCCAAACAAAAATGCCACAACCAATCCCCAACACGCATCCACAGTATGAAAACTGCAGCAAAACGTCACTACACAAGATCCTGACACAGTAACATTTACCTCATAACATCCACCCCTACCAATGTACCTCGTAACATGATGGAGGTGGGGTCCCTTGTTTGACTCAAGCATGGGTTGGACATGCATATGAGTGGGACTGGATGGGCACAAATAGGAGCTGCCACGAATGGGCCAATAGGCCAACTGCAATCACCTGTGTGCTGATGGTCTACTCGTATCCAAAAATCACGAACCAGCGCCTGGCCGAAGGAGATGCCAGACCGCATAAACTCACCTGCAGAACATAGGCACAAACGTGTCACGACACAATGCAGCCGAGAAGATTCCGGGAGCACCGCTAGGGAAAGAAAGCCAGAGCCGCACACGCAGGAGAAGAGTAGGGTAGAGGCGAAAGAGGCGCCGCACACCCATAACACAGGGAAAACCCTGTGTCCTCCCCATAGCTGCAATCCAGAACACCCCCAGTAGCTACGGGGCACGGCCTGGAGAATGGAGAGGAACGAGAGGCGAAGCACCCGAGAGAAAAGGACACAAAACACCAGCACTTATGCACACCACCCAGACCAAAACAAACTCCCACTGTGCATGCGCAGGACACGAGGTCCAAAGGCACCAACCAGGAGTCTGAAAAGAAAACGAACAATGCCGAGACAGAGCACGGAAAGAAGTGTACTACAAAAAGAATGAGACAGGACCAAAAACAGAAAAGAAGCACGGAAGAGGACCAACAAGCCCGAGAAAGGACTGGAAGGAAGCCAGACCGGAAGACAACAGATGTTCCAATAATACGGGAAGAAGCGAAAACCTTCTTGAACCTTCGAGAACACACAGAAGCAAACACTAAGCACGAAGGCACAGAAAAGCTCCCGAAACCAAAAGACATGCAGAACCCATAGAAGAGGGGAACATGAAGGAAAAGTCCCATTCCAAGGTAGAAGGGTGAATAAACGGAGAAGAGAACCCACCGCCAGGACGGAACGACGGACCCAAAGAACAAGGAACCGAACATGGGATGGACCGATGCCCAACAACTCGTACGGAGAGGGGGAAAGAAAAACCCCACTCCCGGAACCACAAGACCTGCACAGAGAGTAGAAAACCCCGGCGGGGTCCAACGTGGCCCGAGACCCCCCAAGTCAGCCCTTCTCCAGCCCCGGCAACCCATACGGCAGGCCCCGGTGTCCAAGCCGTCCCCCCAAAGCCCCAGCCTCACAAGAAAAAGTCGGGGCAGCCGGAAAAGTACTAAAGAAGGGAGACCACTGGCAGATTCATACCACACGGCTGGAGGAACCGGCTCGAATGCCTCCGTCGCTATCCCGGAAGGGGAAATCCCCGAGGACCTTCTCCAAGTACTGGAGAATCACTCCTGGCTCACGCACCACCTAGAAGACAGTCACCACACACTAGGTACAGTGCTGAAACAACCACCGGAGCCAGAGCACACGACCTCAGCCTCTAGCATTAGCCTTAGAACTGATAGTGGATAGCTGGCGCAGTGAGTCTGGGGCTCCCCCCCTTCTCCCTCCCGGGGAGCTGCGCAGACTGCGGTGCAGCGACGTGTGACGTCATGCTCGTTTGCGCGTTTCTTTTAGGGGAGTTCTATCCACTTGTTCAGTTTGTGGTAGCAATAATTTCACCAGCATAGGGGTTTGTTTTGGGATGCTTACCTTTCTAGGTGCCTGACCCAGTCAATGGCAGACATAGGAGGTTTCCAATCACACGGGGATTTCTATAGGCCATTGCTCCCTTTGCCTCTCTGAGGGGGGGTTCAGGTTCTGGCTTGTGGTCCCCGGTAGGCCCACAGAACTCCATACACATGACTGATGCCAAAGTTTGACATTAGCATTTCAGCCTAGTAAGCTCCAGGGGAGCCGTAGGGGCTCCCCGCACAAAAATCCTGCGTCTAACAAATTTGACATGGCACAAAATAGTGATATTGTACTGTCACCATAGGCGGGCTTTCTTTCCTTAAAAGGAACTGACAGTGCTGGTCGGTGTCTCAAAATTGCCCAACAGTCACAAAGAGGAACTACTGTATGACTCTCATGGTTCTCAGTCTTCATATTCAAGAAATATTTTACTGATATGAAATATGCAATTAAAGACAAGATATCTTTAATATCTATTTTTTATTAAAGTTAAAACATTCCAAATAATACAAAATTAATATAATGAAATTAAAAAAACTACAATAATAAATTCAATGCTTCAGTGTCCTTTCAAAGACAAGCATTACAAAATGACTATCACTGAACCCTAATCTCTTTGGCATAATTTATTCCTATATTAAATTAGAAATACACATTATGTATTTATATATAACACACCAAAACCTGCAGCCGCCCTCCTCTAGTTCTTCAAAACTAAGAGAGGGGGGAACTATCAGGGGAAAGTGTCAAACCATTATGACTATACAGCACTGGGAAGGGGTCAGGATAAGGATTTGGAATGGGGTGGAGGGGGGGGGGGGAAGGAATGGTGCCCAACCACTTCGACAGTCGGGGGTTGAACGCCGACTGGCATGAACCGAGACCATCGCTCTACCGTCCAGCCGAATTCAAATCTAAGGAAAAAAAAAAGGGGACTGAGGAACGTGGGACGAATTAAATCAATAAAATGGAGTCTCCATTCCAGACCTGCCTGGAAAAAGGATCATCTTTCCTAGCCTCAGTCCTCATAATGTTCCAGGAATTTAGTCCTGTTGGAACTCGGTCCGTCCCATCTCTGACTTGCATACTGTGCATCAAAGAGAGCAAAATACTGTATACACACTCATACGTTCACAACACAGAATGAGCCAACGAATACCAGTTTGGTTCATTCCATCTCAACATTAAGAGTAGATATGACAAGAGGAATTAAGGTCAGGAGTCAATGTATTGGACAAAAGGCAGTTGGAAAGGGGAAATGAAGAGCCGATGGTTCAATCCTCAAAAAGGACAGAAACGATTAGGCATAATTCCTTTCACCTGATGCCTCTATTCACTTTGTAGAATATTTTCCATTTTTTGTAAACTAATAAATTATCACCTAAATAATGAAACACTCTTAGTAACATGAGCTAAACTGAGTGCATGGTAAAAATCACAGAATCTTTGTTTATGGATGATAAGGTTCCAGAGTTTAATTTTTTTTTTCCCAAGGACATTCCTAAGTGAGCCCTAAGCCTCTGGCTGGCTAAATAGGTACCTGGGAGTTAGACAACTGCTGTGGGTTGCATCCTGGGAAAGGTCAAGACACTAGTTGGCCTACGAGAGGACCTCAACCTCGATAATCCTAAGTAATATACTGTAAAGACTTCCGAGTCCCCAACAACACGAATTATTTTATGTCCCAATGAACAATATGATGATCGGATAAGGCTCCCTGAACCCGTGAGAGTTTAGGGAGGATCCAAGACCCAATATAACCTTTTAGACTACCACCATTTGCTAATTAGGATAACAGCATCAACATAAGGAAAAATAGCAAAACTGGAAGCCCTTCCGATCATTATACACACGCACGATACATGGGAAGCTAATTCTGGGCTATACTGCCCCAGGGGGCGAGAGATCTACCTCGGATCAACACCTCCGAGCTATCATACATCTGGTGCAAATATGCTCTCCAAGTTTCTAAAATATTTGAATTTTACATTGCATTAAATTAATTTGAATTCCAGTGTACCATGTTGCATTATTAAAGTGTAATATTTAATTTTTTATATTACAGTATCATTTATTTTGTTGTGTAATATGTGTATATTTCTCCACCCCTGAAATGTATTCTATTTTATACTGAAACAGCCAAGAAAAATACCATACATATATTTCTTGGTTTAACATGAGGTTAGTGGGGAAAGCATCCCTGCGACGAACCAGTAGCGTACTACACCGTAGCCAAGTACAGTGTAGTGAACTTCTACGCGCAGGAGGCGGGGCCCCTTGACCTTACCTTGAGGTGCTTCCGGGGCTTAGCGTCCCCGCCTCCTGGTTGCTGGACTGGTCAACCAGGCTGTTGGACATACGACTGCTCGCAGCGTGACGTATGAGCCACAGCCTGGTTGATCAGGTATCCTTTGGGGGCCCCAACACCTGTAGCTCTCCCCCTCCCCAGTTGTCACTGATAGCTAAGGGACAAGATGGCCAAGTTGTTTTTTTCAACCAAAAACAAAACCAATGTTGCAGTTATACTACAACAACAAAGCAAACTGACCATTCATTAGGATAAAGACTCCTCTGATTTACAACGATACCTTACATGACCATCAGGAGAGTCACGGACAAGTCGCCAGCTTCCTGTCCCCGTCAAGGCCACTAAAGATGGCGGTTAAATTCCTATAAATAACAATATTTGAAGACTAATCTACGTAAATAAGCATTTTCTGCTAAATATACCAATCTCTTGAATATGTCCAATACAGTATAAGAAAGTTTGGTCAATTCCATTTAAAACAATGCTGAATATCACAGACTAGAAACGGAAAATCTTCGATGGAATTTGACCCAAACATCAATCTTCATTCGGGTGTGACACAGTAATTATACAAAAAAGTACTAAGGCTGCAGGGCATTGAACACTGACTGTGTCACAGGATATTAAAAAAAAAAAAAAGTTTCTGGATATCATTCACTCTCACAATAAAAGAGCAGAAAGCCAAGCAATTTCGAAGTCAAAATCACCGAGGATATTATCAAGGGATATCATATTATCAAGTATAGATTATACTCGACTAGATTTCCTTCACTAATTAAAAAGACAGTGCCAACCCTGCCGGCATGTGTGTGTAGAAATATTATGTGGCCAACAAAACACTAATTTCAACTAGAGAGCTGGGAGCTGTAAGACCTCTTCCTATACTTTACACACTACACGGGACACCATGAGCATGGCTCTCATCCTGTAACTACACTTAGGTAATAACACCTTAAAATGCCAAATGCTGCATCATGTTCCAGCTATTTTCCAACATTTGCCAATGGCCATTTTTCATTCCTTCTCTATTGTTCTCCTCTCACATGCAGCATGTCAGACATTATCTTTAATAAATTGTCATCCACACTAATCACTAATTCCTCTGAGCTTCAGTAGTAGTCAGGGGAAAGTAAAAAATTCCAGTTTGACAGCAGTAGTTGCTTCTGGAAACTTTCCTTATTTAAGACTACTCAATAGCTCAATCGCTAGAGCTTCAGCCTCACACGTGTGGGGTCCGCGGATTGAGTCTACTAGAGCCCAGGTGAATGGGACTATCTTTAATGCACCCCCTTACCATCCATCCCCCTTATTTCTGTAGCCCAAATGCATGTCTGCAACAGCCCATACAAGCAGTCCCCAACGAGCGATGCGGTGGAGGAGTGTGACGTTTGCTTGTTTCCTTAAGCTTGGAGGGAGTTCTGCCTCTTTTTTCGTTTTTTTCTTGTACAGTAATTTTCTTACCGTGTGGGGTTTGTTTTGTTATGCCTACCTTTCTGGGTGCTTAACCCTGGTCGATGGTAGACAAGGAAACCCCCAACCACAGGGGAGTTTTCCAGGGCCATTGCTCCCTGCTCCTCTCTGAGGGGGCCAGGTTCTGGCTAGTGGTCCATGGTAGGCTGAACTCCATAGACTAATGCCCCGGTCTAATGTATCACATATTAGCCCGATAGTTCCAGGGAGCCGTAGGGACTCCAACAGAAAAGTCACCGAAGAGTATGAATTCAGCAAATACTGGGGTTCCCTAGTCAACCTGTCTTCAAGGCTAGGCTCATCCTAGAAGCAGTCAACCCTTACACACATTCTTCAATTTTAATGTACTATGTATTCAAAATCTGTACTTTCTCACAAATGAATTATTAAAATTATTATACATTATAATTTTATAAATAGTTAGGTGTAGGTTGGGTTAGGTGTTTAGGTTCTATTGTCAATTACTTGGAAGAAGCATTTAGAAGTGTGATTCAAACAGAGAACGCAAGTGCAGCACTGTTCAAGAAAAGCTCATATAGCAATATACATACCATACTTTTATATTCTAATGAAAATATTTAACATGGAGGGGGGGGGGTGTTAGAGATCTAGCTCTGGTCCACACCCATGTCAACACACTCTGTAAGTCTGTCTTACATTTCCCTGTAACACTGTGCCGAGTCTCACCTTCACTATGTTTAGTGACCTCGTGTTATTATCACACCAATTACCTGCACACCCTTATTAAAACGCAGAATATCAATACTGTATGACGATACTTAGTTGATACAGTAATAATGTTCCCACACAGTATCGCACACAATACACAAAGCACGACCCCTTTACCTATGGTAACAAGATGGACATAACTACATAGCATCAAAATGGAATTTGTGAGCATCCTGTTGCTTTTCTCGCTTGTCCTGCTGCTTCTCTCGTCGATGAAGAATGCCAATGATGGCAGCCACAAAGAGGCAAGTGCCGACTAGAGCTCCTGCCGTCATGAGCATGGCTTTGCTGGGGGTTATGAAGAGCTTGCTCACCCAGCGGTCAGGATACTCCATGGGATATGGAATCACAATCAGCTGAGAGTTCGGGATGATCTGTGTAAAGCTGCTTTTGAACGTTCCGGATGTGTTTCCTCTTGGGATCCCAACCTCCATCACCTCCACAAAATTCCAGTTGCGCCCCAAACCAAAGACCGTATACGGAAGCTGAAGTGCATAGTGCGCCGACTGGAGGAGCTGCGTGGCTCTCGAGCGCTGAGTGCTCCCTGTTGCTGTAGTTATGGAGTATGTGATGGATGGGCCAGGTTGGTTAGTACCATAGGGAATGTTTTTTAGCGGACAATCATTTCCATAACAACGCCCAGTGGGAATCAGTACCTGGCATGGAAGAAAACCTTTATAAAAACCTCCATAGCTATAAACATGCACGGTTTTCTATGCCACCTAACCTAATTAATATTTTACATTATATTTACAAAAGTAAATAACATTTAACAGAATATTGTAACTATAAACTGTAGTTTTTGAAACTGCCTCATCATAGGACAGACGGACTTCTATAAAATGTTGAAATAAATATCAATACCCTTTAACGAAGGCTTTCAATCCTGCAGTACATGAACATCATCATATTACTAAATATTTGTGTCCCTTTCAAACCCCAAATACAGTACCTATTGAAGTGAATACTTAGGTGATGCCATGGTTAAAACAAAACAAAAAACATAAAATGTATGCAATCGAAACATGAAATTATAGTTATCATGACACTAGAGAACATAGTATTTGGGCATCACGCACCAACAGCTACTTGGTTGCTCAAACCTTGCACACTAATTTACATACATACAAACCCACCCTCCTAGTTTAAATTTTCCTCCTTAAAAAAAAATAAGCAGGTGCAAATTTGTAATATTTGAAATGGCAAGAAAAAAAAAGGAGGCCCCACCTGAATAGTATTATAAAAACATTCATTCAATGACAAGCAGGCAAAATTTCTCTTCAACTCACCTTCACAAAGACAGCATCATATTCAACAGGATCCTTGTAGACATTGAGATGGTACGTTCCATCGGCCGCCTTACACACCAAGAGGACGTCAAGTGTGCCGTCCTCTTGGAAGTCACAGAAGGTACCCAATACTGTCTCACCAAAGTCTTTGAACAAATCCCACTTGGGCACAAACTTGCGAGGGTGCTTGCATTTGTCATCCCCACATGCGACATTTTCCATCAGGATCACTTGAGCCTTCTCATTTTGGTCGAGGAGAGTAACTAGGAAATCGGGGTAACCATCGAGGTTATAATCACCAACACGCAAAGTGATTGTGTCTGAATACCTGTAAGATTTGGTTGCTTGTGGAGGGTATCCCCATGTGTTCCCTTTTGGGTCAACAAAACTAACATCCAGTTCGACCCAGCCTGCTTTGTTTGACGACTGAAAATCATAAATAAACACAGAACTTTTTCCACATTTCGCATCCATACAAACTGGTACTATTGCTTCAATGTCCCCATCCAAGTCCACATCCATAAACGAGGTCTGGCCAATATGCGTCATATTTTTCCATGGTGTAATAGTCTCATTGTAAATGTAAACACCATTGGAAATACTCCAGATCTCAAAGTTTTTCTTAGTCGTGACCCAAAGGTCAGCTACTAGGTCACTGTTAAGATCAATAAATGCATGTGAACTTGGTTGTTTAAGTTCTGAATGACTGTCATTATACTCAGCCATAGGTTCAGCCTTTGGTGATTTTCTATCTGGACCAAATATCCAAAAAGTTCGCTGACCTGTCTCATCTTCCCCAAACAAGTCTGGAATCATATCACCATTAACGTCCATGACCAAAGGTTGTCCCCGTAGAGTCAGCAATGGGGCCTTTTCTGAGCCACATTCTAGTGTCATATTAAGGAGGTTACCCCAAAGGACAAAAACCTGGTAATGGGGTGCCACATTCTTGTTGCTCGACACAAGGAGTACATCCATCTCTCCATTTCCATCAAAATCGCCAGGTACCAAGCTTTTGATGCTGAGGGATTCGTAGGTGCACGCAGGCCCAGCATTTGGCTTTGGTTCCCGCATAAGTGGCTGTTCACTGTAAGATATTAACACTTTCATGTTTTTCCCATCTTCTGAGACCACAAACAAGTCTGTTAACTTATCAGAGTTAAAGTCTCCAAAGGCAGCAGGCAAGTATTTGGTGTTGCCACCGAACACGAGGTCCGTGATGTTGAGTGCCCACGAGGGCAACACAGCCACACACAAGAGTGTAAGATGACACGCCAACACTTTATATCCTCTCATTTTGCCGAGATTCACTTTTCACATTTAACATTCAAATATAAGCCACTTGGTATAACTTTACCAACAAGTTACAGTAATTATTCAGAGGCACACTGAGATAAGTCTTTTTAATGTCTATATTATTATTTTCATCCAACACTCCAGTTTTTATTAAGAGCAGTAATGGCCAAGGCAGCTATTTCTGCTGGTGAAACTGATGCGTCTCTCCCCTCCTCAGCTTGCCTGTGAAAGAAACATCACATAAGGCCACTGCTTAAAGCTTGGCAATCTTAACCTTGGTGATATCATGGAAGCAAACTTTATAGTCATTAATCCTTGAATTAATCAGGACTCAGAGCCTGTCAAAAACATTATAGAAAACGTAATCTGCACAGACTCGTAGGCAAACTGTATAAAATACGTTTGATATTGGCAATTTTTTTTCTATCATAATTTAGAATAATGAAGCAGAGACTTATTATGGCCTCTCAAAACATTACAGGAAATGCAATCTGCACAAACTTGATAACAAAAATTACAAAATATGTATGATATTTACAATGTTAGTTTTTCCTTCACCTCGTAGAATAATCGTCTAAGCCGAGATAAACTTAAGTCTTGTCCAAACCACAGAAAAAAAGGGCCGCAATAAATCGACAGTTTCCCGATCACACCCAACAACGACAGAAATGTTAATCCCTTTATGCAATGCATATCTAACATTAGAAACCATATTATGAATTCTCAAAAAATATATAAATAACTTGCACAAAGAAATCTCAGTATTGTGATGTATCAATGACAAAATTGGAAGGAGCTATGAAAAGAATTCAAACCTGCACACTGTTGGTACTCTCAAATGCACACCTTAGACCACCACATCACAACATGGTGAAAACAACCACGTCATGGTGTAGTGACCTAAGGCGTTGTGCTTGGGAGAACACTGCGTACAGGTTCGAAACTTATAAATAACTTTCCCTCTGGATATACATAAGACATCCCCCCCCCCCCCCCCGCACACACACACACACACACACACACACACACACACACAAGTGTGTTTGTACAAAATGAAATCTTCAGAGAACCAGACACAATAAGAATTCCAGAGAACAACATAGAGCGGATAGAGGTGTCTAGAGTTGAAGTGGAAAATATGCTAAAGGAGCTCGGGAGGAACAAAGCAGCTGGCCCAGATGGCGTTTCACCATGGGTTCTGAGAGAATGTGCATCTGAGCTCAGCATTCCACTTCACCTGATCTTTCAGGCATCCCTGTGTACAGGAATCGTAGCAGACGTGTGGAAACAGGCTAACATAGTTCCAATCTACAAAAGTGGCAGCAGGGAAGACCCCCTCAATTATAGACCTGTATCATTGACAAGTGTAATAGTGAAAGTATTGGAAAAGCTAATCAAAACTAAATGGGTAGAACACCTGGAGAGAAATGATATAATATCAGACAGACAGTATGGTTTTCGATCAGGAAGATCCTGTGTATCGAATTTACTCAGTTTCTATGATCGGGCCACAGAGATATTACAGGAAAGAGATGGCTGGGTTGACTGCATATATCTGGACCTAAAAAAGGCTTTCGACAGAGTTCCACATAAGAGGTTGTTCTGGAAACTGGAAAATATTGGAGGGGTGACAGGTAAGCTTCTATCATGGATGAAAAATTTTCTGACTGATAGAAAAATGAGGGCAGTAATCAGAGGCAATGTATCGGAATGGAGAAATGTCACAAGTGAAGTACCACAGGGTTCAGTTCTTGCACCAGTGATGTTTATTGTGTACATAAATGATCTACCAGTTGGTATACAGAATTATATGAACATGTTTGCTGATGATGCTAAGATAATAGGAAGGATAAGAAATTTAGATGATTGTCATGCCCTTCAAGAAGACCTGGACAAAATAAGTATATGGAGCACCACCTGGCAAATGGAATTTAATGTTAATAAATGTCATGTTATGGAATGTGGAATAGGAGAACATAGACCCCATACAACCTATATATTATGTGAGAAATCTTTAAAGAATTCTGATAAAGAAAGAGATCTAGGGGTGGTTCTAGATAGAAAACTATCACCTGAGGACCACATAAAGAATATTGTGCAAGGAGCCTATGCGATGCTTTCTAACTTCAGAATTGCATTTAAATACATGGATGGCGATATACTAAAGAAATTGTTCATGACTTTTGTTAGGCCAAAGCTAGAATATGCAGTTGTTGTGTGGTGCCCATATCTTAAGAAGCACATCAACAAACTGGAAAAGGTGCAAAGACATGCTACGAAGTGGCTCCCAGAACTGAAGGGCAAGAGCTACGAGGAGAGGTTGGAAGCATTAAACATGCCAAAACTAGAAGACAGAAGAAAAAGAGGTGATATGATCACTACGTACAAAATAGTAACAGGAATTGATAAAATCGACAGGGAAGGATTCCTGAGACCTGGCACTTCAAGAACAAGAGGTCATAGATTTAAACTAGCTAAACACAGATGCCGAAGAAATATAAGAAAATTCACCTTCGCAAATAGAGTGGTAGACGGTTGGAACAAGTTAAGTGAGAAGGTGGTGGAGGCCAAGACCGTCAGTAGTTTCAAAGCGTTATATGACAAAGAGTGCTGGGAAGACGGGACACCACGAGCGTAGCTCTCATCCTGTAACTACACTTAGGTAATTACACACACACACACACACACACACACGGCAGGGAAGTAAATGAAATGTATGTCAAATTTTTAAAAATATACGAGGAAGGCATACAAACATTCATACCAAAACAGATAGGCAGGGCCAGAAAACAGGATTGGTTCGACAGAAATTGTGAGAGGGCCAGAGACCAAAAGACACAAAAATGGAATCAGTATAGAAAGAGGCCAAACCCCCAAACATACCAGCGATACAAAGATGCGAGAAACAACTATACGGCAGTAAGGAGAGAGGCAGAAAGAAATTTTGAAAAAGGGATAGCGGATAAATGTAAAACAGAACCGGGCCTATTCTACAAATTCATAAACAACAAATTGCAGGTAAAAGATAATATCCAGAGGTTGAAAATGGGAAACAGATTCACGGAAAATGAAAAGGAAATGTGTGAAACATTAAACGAAAAGTTGCAAAGTGTGTTTGTACAAAATGAAATCTTCAGAGAACCAGACACAATAAGAATTCCAGAGAGCAACATAGAGCGAATAGAGGTGTCTAGAGATGGAAGTGGAAAATATGCTAAAGGAGCTCAGTAAGAACAAAGCAGCTGGCCCAGATGGCATTTCACCATGGGTTCTGAGAGAATGTGCATCTGAGCTCAGCATTCCACTTCACCTGATCTTTCAGGCATCCCTGTGTACAGGAATCATAGCAAACGTGTGGAAACAGGCTAACATAGTTCCAATCTACAAAAGTGGCAGCAGGGAAGACCCCCTCAATTATAGACCTGTATCATTGACAAGTGTAATAGTGAAAGTATTGGAAAAACTAATCAAAACTAAATGGGTAGAACATCTGGAGAGAAATGATATATCAGACAGACTGTATGGTTTACGATCTGGAAGATCCTGTGTATCGAATTTACTCAGTTTCTATGATCGAGCCACAGAGATATTACAGGAAAGAGATGGTTGGGTTGACTGCATCTATCTGGACCTAAAAAAGGCTTTCGACAGAGTTCCACATAAGAGGTTGTTCTGGAAACTGGAAAATTTTGGAAGGGTGACAGGTAAGCTTCTAACATGGATGAAAAATTTTCTGACTGATAGAAAAATGAGGGCAGTAATCAGAGGCAATGTATCAGACTGGAGAAATGTCACAAGTGGAGTACCACAGGGTTCAGTTCTTGCACCAGTGATGTTTATTGTCTACATAAATGATCTACCAGTTGGTATACAGAATTATATGAACATGTTTGCTGATGATGCTAAGATAATAGGAAGGATAAGAAATTTAGATGATTGTCATGCCCTTCAAGAAGACCTGGACAAAATAAGTAGATGGAGCACCACTTGGCAAATGGAATTTAATGTTAATAAATGTCATGTTATGGAATGTGGAATAGGAGAACATAGACCCCACACAACCTATATATTATGTGAGAAATCTTTAAAGAATTCTGATAAAGAAAGAGATCTAGGGGTGGTTCTAGATAGAAAACTATCACCTGAGGACCACATAAAGAATATTGTGCAAGGAGCCTATGCTATGCTTTCTAACTTCAGAATTGCTTTTAAATACATGGATGGCGATATACTAAAGAAATTGTTCATGACTTTTGTTAGGCCAAAGCTAGAATATGCAGCTGTTGTGTGGTGCCCGTATCTTAAGAAGCACATCAACAAACTGGAAAAGGTGCAAAGACATGCTACTAAGTGGCTCCCAGAACTGAAGGGCAAGAGCTACGAGGAGAGGTTAGAAGCATTAAATATGCCAAAACTAGAAGACAGAAGAAAAAGAGGTGATATGATCACTACGTACAAAATAGTAACAGGAATTGATAAAATCGACAGGGAAGACTTCCTGAGACCTGGAACTTCAAGAACAAGAGGTCATAGATTTAAACTAGCTAAACACAGATGCCGAAGAAATATAAGAAAATTCACCTTCGCAAATAGAGTGGTAGACGGTTGGAACAAGTTAAGTGAGAAGGTGGTGGAGGCCAAGACCGTCAGTAGTTTCAAAGCGTTATATGACAAAGAGTGCTGGGAAGACGGGACACCACGAGCGTAGCTCTCATCCTGTAACTACACTTAGGTAATTACACTTAGGTAATTACACACACACACACACACACACACACACACACACACACACACACACACACACACACACACACACACACACACACACACCAGGTTGGCTAACATAAGAACGGCCTTTAGAAACTTGTGTAAGGAATCTTTCAGAACATTATATACCACATATGTCAGACCAATCCTGGAGTATGCGGCACCAGCATGGAGTCCATATCTAGTCAAGCATAAGACTAAAATGGAAAAGGTTCAAAGGTTTGCCACCAGACTAGTACCCAAGCTGAGAGGTATGAGCTACGAGGAGAGACTACGGGAATTAAACCTCACTTCGTTGGAAGACAGAAGAGTTAGGGGGGACATGATCACCACATTCAAGATCCTCAAGGGAATTGACAGGGTTGATAAAGACAGGCTGTTTAACACAAGGGGCACACGCACTAGGGGACACAGGTGGAAACTGAGTGCCCAAATGAGCCACAGAGATATTAGATAGAATTTTTTTAGTGTCAGAGTGGTTGACAAATGGAATGCATTAGGAAGTGATGTGGTGGAGGCTGACTCCATACACAGTTTCAAGTGTAGATATGATAGAGCCCAATAGGCTCAGGAACCTGTACAACTGTTGATTGACAGTTGAGAGGCGGGACCAAAGAGCCAGAGCTCAACCCCCGCAAGCACAACTAGGTGAGTACAACTAGGTGAGTACACACACACACACACACACCCATCTCTGTTTGTACAACTGGCATATAGCTTTAAATGAGTTCCATCCATTCGTGACAGGGACATTGACAAAAATACCTTTTATTGGATTTTCCAGCCTAACTAATTTCTAACTATTGGCCTTGTCCTTCCTGCAGCTCAGTTTCATGCTGCAATTTATCCACTACTTTCAGCCTGTGTTTTACTCAGTGAACGCTGCCATTGATTGTGTTAAAGTACATACCGCTACCAAACATTTTTGGTTGTAAGTCTTTTATTTATACCCATTTTCCTCAATGTTTACATCCATCTTCACTAAGCTCCCACAATGATGCACTCAATATGTCTCTACACACTCCTAATGTATAGACCCTGTGGTAATACGTGAGCACAGCCACACGGAAGGAAATGTAAAACACACAGTAACCACACTAAAGTTTATTTTCCGAATAAACTGAAGACATTAGAAATACACCGCAAGCCAAGAGTCAGCAGCGGCGGCGGCAGCTCGCAAGAACACCTTCGGGGGCATGTTGGAGACTGAGCCTAGAGAGCTCCTCCTAGTGCTTGTCAGAGGGGGTGAATGAAATTGTCATCCAGCCATTCTGCATTTGTATGATGCCTGGTTTACCTAGTTTACCTGAGAGTCAGTTCCAAGAGTTCTTCTACCCTCCCCAAGGCTGGCCTTGATATAATTTGACATGAAAGTCTGTCGCTTGAAGCGGTCCGTAGAACTGGGTAGGTGTGATCGTGTGGAGCAAAGATGGGCAAGACCTTGGGGATGGTGTTCTTTTCCTACTGGTTTGGTTTATTATGGGCCCATGGGCAGGCTGTGTGCTTTAGTCGGATTTCTATATATGTACTTTATACAGTATATCAATTTTGAATTAGTTATCTTGAGATGATTCTTGAGGTTATCTTGAGATGATTTCGGGGCTTTAGTGTCCCTGCGGCCCAGTCCTCAACCAGGCCTTCACCCCCAGGAAGCAGCCTGTGACAGCTGACTAACACCCAGGTACCTATTTTACTGCTAGGTAACAGGAGCATAGGGTGAAAGAAACTCTGCCCATTGTTTCTCGCCAGCGCCCGGGATCGAACCCGAGACCACAGGATCACAAGTCCAGTGTGCAGTCCGCTCGGCCGACCGGCTCCCTAGTAAACAAGGGGACACCGACTCAGCTTTGCTTACAAAGTGCAGTACACGCACACATTCAAAGTTGTACTTCTGTAACATTCGTTGACATTTCATTTAACAACTGTCGCAAAATCTTTTAAAAAATACGGGAAATGGGTCAATGAAGATTCTACTAATATCAAGTCCAAGAGGAAATATTTTGAGCAGAAAGAAGTCTTGTGCACTCTGAATATAATGATAGCAGAACACCTGTGTTCAAATTTCGGTTTTCAAGGATAGGAAGCCTGTAGTACTTAGAGTAATGAAGGTCCACCCCTCTGCACCCCCAGGCCAACTACTGAACTTCACGGCGATGCACCCCACAACAGTCTCCTAGAACATCCAGGTACCTATCTACTGCTAAGAGAACAGAGGCATCAGGTGTAAGGATACAAGTCCAATCATTTTATTCTGGCCAGGAATAAACCCTGACGAACGCTTGGTTGTGGGTCAACTGTGCTGACTACTGAGCTACAAGGATGAAGCAAAGTATATTGATGCAGTTTTGGAAAAAAAAATCTCCACTAGCAAGTTTATTTGTGGAGAAAATAAACAAAGTTGAATATAATGAAACACCTCTTTCTGGTCGAGCCTCAGTGGCTCCCTGTAGCTAGCTCACTGAAGTAACTCCATACACGAGTCACATCGGCCCTCGGAGTCCATATTGCCTACCAGAGACCAGACGGAACCTGGCTTCCCTCAGAGAGGTGCAAAGGGCAAGGGATCATTACGATTACCCTCGCCAAGGTTATTTTTTTTTGGAGGGTGGGGGGTGGGGACATCACACCTAGATGTGTCAAAAACCAAACACCAAGGGAACATCCTGGAAACAAGTGTTCTGCTTTGGAAAGGTAGAACATTGAAGTGGTAAGCCCAAAATGCCCTACGTAACGTGCCTGCCCCCAAGTGGACTCGTCCAGGCCTGATCAAGCCAAACAGCCCATGTGCTCCTGTCCCTCGCATTATACCATAGTGATGCGCCATTAGTAAAATATTTTTTAAATAACTTTTTTGTTTTCATAGTAACTTTGAACATTTTTGGCCAAGACTATGTCTGGTAGCAGCACCAATGGTTCTAGAGGTGTTAAGAGGAAGAAGATTATCCTAACAAATAAAGACAAGTTACTTGTTATACAACTTTGTGAAAGTGGTCGGTCGACACAGAAGGCAAGCTAAACTTGATTCTTATATGGTAAGAAAAGCAAGCAAAGCGCCTTCAACCAGTGAGGCATCACAGGCAAGCCAAGTGCCTTCAACCAGTGAGGCATCACAGGCAAGCCAAGTGCCTTCAACCAGTGAGGCATCACAGGCAAGCCAAGAGCCTTCAACCAGTGAGGCATCACAGGCAAGCCAAGAGCCTTCAACCAGTGAGGCATCACAGGCAAGCCAAGAGCCTTCAACCAGTGAGGCATCACAGGCAAGCCAAGAGCCTTCAACCAGTGAGGCATCACAGGCAAGCCAAGAGCCTTCAACCAGTGAGGCATCACAGGCAAGCCAAGAGCCTTCAACCAGTGAGGCATCACAGGCAAGCCAAGAGCCTTCAACCAGTGAGGCATCACAGGCCAGCCAAGCGCCTTCAACCAGTGAGGCGTCACAGGCAACCTAAGCGCCTTCAACCAGTGAGG
Organism: Procambarus clarkii; assembly: GCF_040958095.1. Classification (NCBI taxonomy): domain Eukaryota; kingdom Metazoa; phylum Arthropoda; class Malacostraca; order Decapoda; family Cambaridae; genus Procambarus; species Procambarus clarkii. The sequence goes on from NC_091154.1 coordinate 7,890,357, forward strand.
CATCACAGGCAAACCAAGAGCCTTCAACCAGTGAGGCATCACAGGCAAGCCAAGCACCTTCAACCAGTGAGGCATCACAGGCAAACCAAGCGCCTTCAACCAGTGAGGCATCACAGGCCAGCCAAGCGCCTTCAACCAGTGAGGCATCACAGGCAACCTAAGCGCCTTCAACCAGTGAGGCATCACAGGCCAGCCAAGCGCCTTCAACCAGTGAGGCGTCACAGGCAACCTAAGCGCCTTCAACCAGTGAGGCATCACAGGCAAACCAAGAGCCTTCAACCAGTGAGGCATCACAGGCAAGCCAAGCACCTTCAACCAGTGAGGCATCACAGGCCAGCCAAGCGCCTTCAACCAGTGAGGCGTCACAGGCAACCTAAGCGCCTTCAACCAGTGAGGCATCACAGGCCAGCCAAGCACCTTCAACCAGTGAGGCATCACAGGCCAGCCAAGCGCCTTCATCCAGTGAGGCATCACAGGCAAGCCGAGCGCCTTCAACCAGTGAGGCATCACAGGCCAGCCAAGCGCCTTCAACCAGTGAGGCGTCACAGGCAACCTAAGCGCCTTCAACCAGTGAGGCGTCACAGGCCAGCCAAGCGCCTTCAACCAGTGAGGCATCACAGGCCAGCCAAGTGCCTTCAACCAGTGAGGCATCACAGGCCAGCCAAGCGCCTTCAACCAGTGAGGCATCACAGGCCAGCCAAATGCCTTCAACCAGTGAGGTGTCAGCAGCTGGCAGTCAAAACTAACTTTGCTTAATGAACTGTAAAGTAATGTTAAGTATTAATTTTAGTGTTGTGTTAGTATAGGTTACGTAAATTGTCAAGAATTCTTAACTTCAAGATGTGTGGCATCAATCAAGAAGACGAACAACAACAAGGTAAGTTGTGGTTTCTAGTTGAGTATTTTATAATTATATGTGGCAAGGCAATTCAAATTATGTTTGTGGTATAAAAAATAGTTATAAATGGTCACCTTTGAACTTTTGAGGTGAAAAAGTACGTTAATCCGGAAAATGTGATAATCCGGCTGGGGGGCCTTCCCATATAGTCTGGATTAGCGAGTGTAGACAGTATTGCGTGCATATGTTCACTACAATGCTAAAATATTAATATCGTTTACACCTTACCAGATATATTCTGTAAAAAGTAGATTGGAAATGCCCATATCTTTACCAACCTGTATGTTGGTTAAGGTCAAGTTGATTTGTAAGATACCTTCAGCAACAGTCTGCAGGATAGGATAATTCCTGAAAAAGACACCAACCTCTTGGATTGGACGGTAGAGCAACGTCTCGCTTTGTGCAGGTCGGCGTTCAATCCCTGATTTAATGCCAACTGGATTGAACGTCCAACCGTCCAAGTGGTTGGACAGTGCTATATAGTCTTAGTGCTATCTAAGTGCTATATACTTGCAATTACTTGGTACTTTACCCTGATAGCTCCCTCCTGAAAAAGACTAGAATGGCTTCTAAAGTAGATGAGCCCTCAACACCATTCAGAGATAAATAAAACTATGTTAGTGCAGGGTGTTATCAGCAACAACTTGCCCAATCATTCAGTTCCTGTGGATGACTTAAGTCTTTCTGACTATCATCTTCATTTACCACTTCATACAAATGCATAGGTTTGACCTAACCAGAAACGTACGACCTTAAGCAACCCGCCAAACCTATCAAGGTCAGTACACAGAAAATGTCCAAATTACAGTGCTGTCCATTTGAAAATCACTTTGAATTTTTAAGCACATTGTATTTTTAATTGTACGGTTTAATCTATTAAAAAATTAGATGTATTAGGCAAGAGGACGGGATGAAAGAGCCTGGATTCAAGAGTGGCCAAGCCCTCAACATCATCCCTAAGTACAGTATAGTATCCTAGAGACAGTCTACAATACAGCAAAAGGCAAACAAAAAATAAGACTCACAAACACGTAAGCGCCAAGCTGCGTCACGACGGCTATGTTGTTGTCCTCAGACCAACTCACTGGAGACTTAACCAAGACTGAGATAGCAATGGGGATACCCTGAACCAGTTGCCGGGTTTCAATTTTTTCCAGCATCCCTGTCAAGATGAATAAGGTAAGATAAGGCAATTATGAGGAGAAAGTACTAAGTTACTATAAAAAAAATATAGCACCTGCATTTAATGTCTGATGCAGTACAGTATAAGAAATTCTTAGTCTTAACCCTCATACTGCTCTGATCTGCATTTTCCCTTTATGTTTCCTTATTTCATTTGTTCACTATATTTTAATCAGGCACACCTTGATGTAGTACATTTAGATAGGTAAAAAGTTTAGGGTTTAAAGTGGACTCTTCAAGTGCTTGAAAAGTTGACCGAAGTCACCAAAGGCTAGCTAGCTAACACACTAAAAAATGCTGGACGTCCTGCATTTTTTAGTATGTTAGCTAGCCTTAATGAGGCTCCCTCTGCACGAGTAGGCTTCAGTCGGTTCTTTCAGCAATTATAAAAAAAAAAAAGCCTTTGGAAGATATATATGTAGTAGCAACTGCATACTGTAATCTGAAACTAATGACCTTATGTGGATGATATTTCTGTGAAACTTGCCAACTACCACATTTCAACTGTTGACGGTTCAACCTAGCCATCAGGGGAAGCTACTTGTAGTTGGTTCCTGGAGTTGTTTTACTCCCACAGTTTTACTGTGTGCCTTGTGTTATGCCTAAATTATACCTGGAGTGAGTTCTGGAAGTTGGTACTGAAGTGCTACTGAAGGAGAGAGACTAGCATAAAAGAAATTTATATTTTCTTGGCTGGTTCAGTGATGGTGGATATGAAAATAAATGTTACTCATCAATATTGGAACAAAGATTTTGTCATATCACCCCCACCCAGAGGAGGGGTGGGCCCTCGCTGCACTCTACCCTCCATCCTCCCAATATTGCAAGGTTATCTTGGGTAAGATTTAATTGGTTAGGACCAGTATGGTTTGTGGTTTTGGTATGGTTTTATGTGTTACGTAAGATATAATGTATGTAGTCAGATCAGGTATGGTTTTATGTGTTACGTAAGATATAATGTATGTAGTCAGATCAGGTATGGTTTTATGTGTTACGTAAGATATAATGTATGTAGTCAGATCAGGTATGGTTTTATGTGTTACGTAAGATATAATGTATGTAGTCAGAGCAGGTATGGTTTTATGTGTTACGTAAGATATAATGTATGTAGTCAGATCAGGTATGGTTTTATGTGTTACGTAAGATATAATGTATGTAGTCAGATCAGGTATGGTTTTGTGTGTTACATAAGATATAATGTATGTAGTCAGATCAGGTATGATTTTATGTGTTACGTAAGATATAATGTATGTAGTCAGAGCAGGTATGGTTTTATGTGTTACGTAAGATATAATGTATGTAGTCAGAGCAGGTATGGTTTTGTGTGTTAGGTAAGATACAATGTATGTAGTCAGATCAGGTATGGTGTGTGGTTAAGTCAGGTACCATCATACTTTCCAGCAGACAGGATGCACATTTTGGGTCCACCACCACCCAATAATATATATATTTTATATATATATATATATATATATATATATATATATATTTATATATATATATATATATATTTTTTTATATATATACAGAGTTCTCAAATTCTTGAACAGTCACTAGCACGCATAGCATTTAAGGCAAGTCCTTAATCCTATGTTCCCGGAATAGGACCCCGCCAAATCGTTTAACAACCAGGTAACCATTTTACTGTTGGGTAAACAGAGGCTGTCTATAGTTGTATTGGGCAAATATATTGCAGTTGCATGGGCAAAACAGTATGTTATCATCTATAAAACCACTTGAACATCGCTTTCATTAAATATATGATGAAACATACTAAAATTCATCATTCCACAAAATAACTTTGGAAAACGGGTGCGTATTAGACACTGGAAAATTTGATGCTACGTGGTTAGGTTTAAACCAAATTTATGTGGATAAACGAGTAAAATGGCTATATAAACAAACTCTTGCCACCTCTCAATACAACATTTAAAAGCAAATACAACCAACAACTGTGATTTTGTTTCTTTATACATTGGATTTAAGTTATAAGTTGAGGGTTACGTTATAAGCTTAAGGGGTCTCTGTAGTCCAGTTGGGTTCATTCTCGACTCACAATCAGGAATCCCAGGTTCGAATCCTGGGGGGTGGGACTGAAATGGTTGGGCACGTTTTCTTTTACTTATTGCCTCTGTTCATCTATGAGTTAATAAATAAGGTTGATAAGTACCCGGAAGTTATACAACTGTTGTGGGGTTGCACCCTAAGGGGAAGGGGGCAGTAGTTGTACCTTGAGGACTACCTCAATATAACCCTAACATACATTATTATATACACAGGCTGCCTGTCCTTGACAGAATTTACAGTCTCCGTGATGTAGTGGTAAGACACTCGCCTGGCGTTCCGCGAGCGCTTTGTCATGGGTTCGTATCCAGGCCGGGGAGGATTTACTGGGCACAAATCCTTAACTGTAGCCTCTGTTTAACTCAACAGTAAAATGTGTACTTGGTTGTAACAACGATTCTTCGCGGCGGGGATCGTATTCCAAGGACCTGCCCGAAACGCTACGCGAACTAGTGGCTGTACAAGAATGTAACAACTCTTGTATATATATACAAGAGTATATATATACAAGAGTATATATATACAAGAGTATATGTTATACTTGTATAACAACTCAAAAAAAAAAAAAAATTTACTGTATACTAAAATAAACTGGGAATCTACTTGATGACCAAACCATGCATCAGAAGATGGAAATCTTCTTTAACTAAGATGATGCCATCTTCATCTACTCCCCATCTTGGTTCAACACCCAACTTTGCAAAGCTCGGCACTTTAATTGCCTGGGGTCACAGGGGATGGGAACAGATTTTAATTCTTTTTTTTTTGGGGGGGGGAGGGAAGTCCAATTTTCCAGGTAGCTCTTCAGGTGGGGACATGGTGTCCGGCACCTGCTTCATCTAGAGATGCCAGGAGTTGACGGTTATACCACCAGCATACCTGGAGATAGTTTCAGGAGTTCTACTCCCCGAGCCCGGCCTGGGGCCAGGGTCTTGGAGGGGCTCCTCGTGTGCCCTTAGAGTGTGGCAGGCATCTGGTTCCTGCTCTGCCAGAGGTCATTGGAAGACGTTGCAGAATTTTGCTCAATTGGCTTAAGAGTATTAAAGGGGCCTTCATTACACTGGCTTTAGGCTTCAACTTTGTTTGGCTACCCTGAGATCACAGGATGCCTGACACCTTTAGCACCTGACAGGGAAGAATTCCTGAGACCTGGAACTTCAAGAACAAGTGATCATAGATTTAAACTAACTAATGATGCCAAAGAAATATAAGAAAATTCACTTTTGCAAACAGAGCGGTAGACGGTTGGAACAAGTTAGGGGAGAAGGTGGTGGAGACCAAAACCGTCAGTAGTTACAAAGCGTTATATGACAAAGAGTGCTGGGAAGACGGGACCCCACGAACGTGGCTCTCACCCTGTAACTACTCTTAGGTAATTACACAAGACCGTTCGCCAGTAGATTTTAAAAACCTAACTAACCTTGCCAAAACTTACCTTACCTCACCTGACCTCACATAACCTAACCTTACCCAAACCAACCTTACCTAACCTAAACCCAAATCAATGTAACCTAACCAAGCCAAACGCCTCCCCTCCCCCCGGCCCCTGACCCCAGCATCAAAGGACAACCAGGTATAGCCACCAGAGGGATGACTTATCTAGCCTGCTATACGACTATCACCACGACCCACCACATCTTCCCTGACATATCCTTCACACATAATACCACAGAGTTACCCACCCCCTCCACCGCCCAAGAACACTAAACCCCTTTCACAAGTACCTCAGGCTGCGAGCAGCCGCGTCAAACAGCCTGGTTGACTAGTCCAGCAACGAAGAGGTCCAGTCAACGACCGGGCCGCGGGGGTCGCTGAGCCCCGGAATCACCTCAAGGTAACCTCAAGGTAACCTCAAGGTACACAATATTCCAGACACGTCAAACAACAAGCAATCACCCTCAATGCCTCTCCTTACAAGCTGTAACGATTCGCAACGACCTATAAACCATACATACATACAATAACACTTTGGCCTATACTCATGGCTTACATCCTCCATACCTGTCAATCTGGAGGAAAAAATGACCACTAAATTCTGGTAACTCAACACCACACCTCTCGGGCCCAGCTGATATCTGGAGCGTGGTCGCTTACACCACGGAGCCGCGCCACGCTAGTCACAGTTACAGAGGACGGACGGCGCGCGCAGATTTGATTTTTTTTTTTTTTTTTTTTTTTTGAGATATATACAAGAGTTGTTACATTCTTGTACAGCCACTAGTACGCGTAGCGTTTCGGGCAGGTCCCTGGAATACGATCCCCTGCCCCCTATCATGTATAGAGTTTCGGGAAGGTCCTTAATTTATTTATTTATTTATTTATTTATTTATTTGATTGTTTATTTGTTTGTTTGTTTGTTTACTAATTTATTTTTATATATTAATTTATTTATATATATATTAATATATTTTTATACATTAAATTATTTTTTTATAAACGCAAATAATAATAATAATAATAATAATAATTTTTATTTAGGTAAGGTACATACAAAAAAGAGATTTTACAAAGTTTGTTGGCTTTATAGATAGAGCTAAATTCCTTGGCGTTCTCATTGACCACAAACTGAATTTCCAGGGGCACATTCTAAATATATAAAACAAAGTTTCACAAACTGTTGGCATTCTTTCTACGATCAGATATTATGTACCTCGCCCTGCCCTGGTGACTCTCTATTACTCCCTCATCTATCCTTATCTCAACTATGGTATTTGTGCTTGGGGCTCTACTACTCTAAATCATTTACGTCCTCTAATTACTCAACAAAAAGCTGCTATTAGGACAATATCCAACTCTGGCCCCAGACAGCACTCGTTACCCTTATTCAAATCTCTGTATATGTTAGATATTAAGTCACTGCACATCCTCTTATGTAATAATAATAATAATAATAATAATAATAATAATAATAATAATAATAATAATAATAATAATAATAATAATAATAATAATAATTTATTTAAGAACATTACATACATAGTTACAGAGTTACAGTACAAACATTCTGTTAGATTTAAAGATAGAGGTAGTACATACAATACCTCAACCAAGTCACTAGTACGCATAGCGTTACGGGCAAGGTGAGGTGGGGAAAAAATACTTAAACTAAAACTTAGTTAATAGTAATTGAGCTTAAAGTATAAATTGTGTTGTATGAAAAAAAATAAAAGATAAAAATAAGGGGGAACATGGTAGAAAATAGCCAATATACAAGTTGTGAACAAACAGCTTTTCTTTTTTTAAATAGTAAGACATGGGTTGACATTTAGAAGTAAGATAGGTTACATGGAGTTAATTAGGTAATACTTAGTTTTCATCTTAAACTGGTTGAGAGAGGTACAATTTTTGACATAATTGGGAAGGTCATTCCACATTCTGGGTCCCTTGATTTGTAGAGCATTTCTAGTTTGATTAAGTCTAACTCTTGGAATATCAAATAGGTATTTGTTTCTGGTGTGGTGCCCATGAGTTCTGTTACAACCTTCTAGGACGCTTTTAAGGTCAGGATTGACATTACAATTCAGAGTTTTAAATATATATAATACACATGAGAGAATGTGCAGTGACTTAATATCTAACATATTCAGAGATTTGAGTAGGGGTACCGAGTGATGTCTGGGGCCAGAGTTGGATATTGTCCTAATAGCAGCTTTGTGTTGAGTAATTAGAGGACGTAAATGATTTTGGGTAGTAGAACCCCCAAGCACAAATACCATAGTTGAGATAAGGATAGATGAAAGAGTAATAGAGCGTCACCAGGGCAGGGCGAGGAACATAATATCGGATCTTAGAAAGAATGCCAACAGTTTTAGACACTTTTTTGCAATATTTAGAATGTGTCCCTGGGAAGTCGAGCAGCTTGTTATCGATGAGGACACCAAGGAATTTACCATCAACTTTACTACTGATTTGTATATTGTTTATTCTTAAATTAATTTAATTTGAGGATTTATTACCAAATAAAATATAGAAAGTTTTGTCAATGTTAAGGGTGAGTTTGTTAGCAGTTAGCCAAAGATGGACTTTATTGCATTGCTCTTCAACAAGTCACTTGAACTCCAAACCTTTCCAGATATTCTAAAAAAAAAAGCGAGAGTAACCCCTGTCCACAAAAGAACACTGTTTTTCCCAAAAACGGTGGGTTTTCTGAGTGGAAGAGAACGTATGTCTGGAAGCTGACTTTAACCGCCCCAAGCTGCGCGCGCATTGACCCGAGGTTATATAAACCGGGATGGAGACGGCGTGGCCCCTTTTCCCAAGCCAGCAGCTGCTCTTACAAAACGACTCACTGCTGCTCAGCGAGTCGTAAACACAGAAGTTTAGCCCGCTCAACTGTTCTCCCAGCATGGACCCTACACCAGTTCCTCTCGACAACGACTCGGAGCGACCCGTCAGGGGCGTCCTGCCTCTCAACATTTAAGGTAGTGTTTGTGTTGTTGGCGCGGCGGACCAGTGTTTGTCTGTGTTGGCGCGCGCGCCCTGAAGCACGCCTGTTGGTTCAGCCTTGGTGACCAAATGCAGGTGCAGTGGTCCTAGAGGGGGAGGTGACCCTCGGTGTTATGGGGCACTGGTTTTTCTCCAGTAGGTGGCTGTTATTTGAAGCACACTCGGGAGGAGGCCTGTCCACCCCCCCCCCCCCCCCCCACCCCACCTTCCCCATCTGCTCAGCCCTGTACCTTAATTAATTTTATTTTATTTTATTTATGCATATACAAGAATGTACATAAGGAATGTGAGGATACAATTATGGTAATTACAGTCTTGTAAAGCCACTAGCACGCGCAGCGTTTCGGGCAGGTCCTTAATCTAAGAAAATTTTAAGGAGGTAAATACTTGCAAAATTTATAGACAAAAAAATGATAACAGATTACATGGAATGAAAAAAAAAAAAAAAAGATGAGAGAAAATTATAGGTACAGTATATTAAAGCACATAGGTAGCTATGATTGATTGCAATGACAGCTTAAAATGGTAGTTGACAACAAATTGGTAGGCACAATACAGCAGAAACAATATAAGATTGATTGCAATGACAGCTTGAATGGTAGTTGACAAAAATTGGTAGTCACAATACAGCATATGGCTAGCACATAAAAGAAGACAGCAATGAACACAATGATAAGGTTGTTTGATATTACATAAAAATTAGGAGATTGGGTACCACTAGGTACAGAGCAAATTTAAAGCTCAGTGTAGGAAACTAAATAGATGAAGTTAGGTACTTTTTGGTTTTGCTTTTAAATAAGGCAAAAGTTTTACAGTTTTTCAATTCACTAGGGAGTGAGTTCCATAGACTAGGTCCCTTAATTTGCATAGAGTGTTTACACAGATTAAGTTTGACCCTGGGGATATCAAAGAGATATTTATTTCTGGTGTGGTGATAATGGGTCCTATTACATCTGTCCAGGGAGAGTTTCAGAGCATGGTTTGCATTTAAGAACAGGGTTTTGTAAATGTAGTTGACACAAGAGAATGTGTGGAGGGAGTTAATATTTAGCAAGTTTAGAGATTTAAACAAGGGAGCTGAGTGTTGTCTGAAAGCAGAGTTAGTTATTATTCTGATAGCAGATTTTTGCTGTGTGATGATGGGCTTAAGGTGGTTTGCAGTGGTAGACCCCCATGCACAGATACCATAATTAAGATAGGGGTAGATTAGTGCATAATATAGTGAGAGGAGAGCAGAGTTAGGAACATAATATCTGATTTTGGAGAGTATACCAACTGTCTTAGAGACTTTCTTAGTTATGTGTTGAATGTGGGTGCTGAAGTTGAGTCTCTTGTCTAGGAATAGGCCAAGAAACTTGCCATCATTTTTATTACTGATGTTAATGTTGTCTATCTGTAGCTGAATTGCATTTGATGATTTGCTTCCAAATAAGATGTAGTAAGTCTTTTCGATGTTTAATGTTAGTTTGTTCGTTGACATCCATAAGTGGACTTTTTTTAATTCATTATTCACAACATTATTTAGTGTATGTGGGTTGAGGTTTGAGTAGATAAGGGTAGTATCGTCAGCAAACAATATAGGTTTGAGAATATTAGAGACATTAGGCAGATCGTTTATATATATAAGAAATAGAAGAGGTCCTAAGATGCTGCCCTGTGGCACTCCAACGGTAATTGGTAGAGTGGAAGAAGTTGTATCATTGATGGTTACATATTGGTGTCTGTCACTAAGATAGGATCGGATGTAGTCAAGGGCAAGGCCTCGGATTCCATAATGCTGGAGTTTAAATAAGAGGTAGTTGTGATTAACAGTATCAAAGGCTTTTCTTAGGTCAATGAAGAGTCCAATTGGAAACTCATTTTTGTCAAGGGCTGAGTAGATAATGTCAAGGAGACTAATGATTGCATCATTGGTACTCTTTTGGGACCGGAAGCCAAACTGGCAGGGGCTGAGTATGTCGAATTTTACGAGGTAGGAATAGAGCTGTTTGTAAATAATTTTTTCAAATATTTTTGATAGAATGGGTAGATTTGATATTGGTCTATAATTGTTTATGTCCGCCGGATTGCCTCCTTTATGGACTGGCGTTACTCTTGCTTTTTTGAGGATATCAGGGAAGGTGTGACACTCTATAGATTTGTTGAACAGTAGTGCTATGGGTGGGGCAAGGGCATGGGAGGCTCTCTTGTACACAATGGACGGAATTTCACTGGTGTTCCCTGCCTTGGTTTTTAGAGAGTGTATGATGGACACAACATCTGCCGGGCTGATTGGTGAAAGGAGAAGAGAGTTTGGATAGCTGCCTGAGAGATATGTGTTAATATGTGTCTGAGTCTGTGGGATTTTACTGGCAAGATTAGCACCAACCGATGAAAAGAAACTATTAAATTCATTTGCCATTTCTAAATCAGTTGACGGTATATCCCCATCCTTGTAGAGTTTTATTTGGTTATGTGAGTGTTGTTTAGTTCCTAGGATACTAGAGATAGTTTTCCAAGTGTTTTTCATGTTACCTTTTGCTTCATTGAATCTATTCACATAATATGCAAGTTTTGCCTTTCTTATGATACTGGTAAGCATTGATGAGTACCTTTTAGCTACTTCCCTTGAAACTAGGCCAATCCTAACTTTCTTTCTAATTAAGCTCCCTCACCCAGTCGACGTGAGGTATGCTGTTGGGCGACTTCTGTTATGCCGTTATTTATTATTTACGTTCTTTATATAAGTCCTTCTTTACAGTCTGACTGTTAGTCATGGCGTGTTTCCTCACGCTACAATATTTACTGTAATTTTGCCTTTGCTTTCGCCCCTAGCTTTAATTTTTCATGGACTTGTATTTTTCATAAGTTTCCTTAATTTATTAATGAATTTAATGGTGTCAAGCTGCATGTTTCTTTTGCAGGCTTTACATTCAGGTTTGTTTTAACTTTTGCTTATTGCCTATAAGTTATTAGGTAAAGTCAGCTAGGTTAGGCTAGCTGCCGAGTCACAGGCCTCTGGCCCCTAGCTTTAAGTTTTAATGGACTAGTATTTTCCATAAGTTTCCTTAACTTATTAATGAATTTAATGCAGTGTCAAGCTCCATGTTTCTTTTGCAGGTTGTACATTTAGGTTTATTTAACTTTTGCTTATTGCCTTTAAGTTATTAGGGAAAGTCAGCTAGGTTAGGCTAGCTGCTGTGTCACAGGCCTCTGCCCCCTAGCTTTGTTTTCATGGATTTGTTTTCCATAAGTTTCCTCAATTTACAGTATTAATGAATTTTATGCGGTGTCAAGCTGCGTGTTTCTTTGCTGGTTTTACATTTATGTTTGTTTAACCTCTGCTTTGCCTTTATGTGATTATGTAAAGTCAGCTAGGATGTGTTAGTTGTAGGCGTCTCCAGGCGTCTCGTCGGGCCGGTTTAGCCCGCACGTTCGTCCCCAGATGTTCTCGCCTGGCCGGTTTAGCCCGCACGTTTGTCCCAGACGTTGTCGTATGTCCGGTGTAGCCCGGTACATTTGTTCCCAGACATTTTGTCTGGCTGGTATAGCCGGCACGCGCGTACCCAGACGTTTTCGTCTGGCCGGTGTAGCCCGGTACATTTGTTCCCAGACATTTTGTCCGGCTGGTATAGCCGGCACGCGCATACCCAGACGTTTTCGTCTGGCCGGTGTAGCCCGGTACATTTGTTCCCAGACGTTTCGTCCGGCTGGTATAGCCGGCACGTTCGTACCCAGACGTTTTCGTCTGGCCGGTGTAGCCCGGTACATTTGTTCCCAGATGTTTCGTCCGGCTGGTATAGCCAGCACGTTCGTACCCAGACGTTTTCGTCTGGCCGGTGTAGCCCGGTACATTTGCTCCCAGACGTTTCGTCCGGCTGGTATAGCCGGCACGTTCGTACCCAGACGTTTTCATCTGGCCGGTGTAGCCCGGTACGTCAATTCCACCACGTTTCGTTCGAACGCTGTAGCACAATATTCCCGTGTTTTTCCTTGGTCGCGTGTACCAGATGTTGGTCTGCCTGGAGTGCCCGGTTACGCGGGCCCCTTCCCCATCCCAAGTTTTCAGCGTCCAGCCTAATGCCTGGCCGTGCGGTCTGCCGCTTGAGCGACTTCAAATCAAATCAAATGTTTATTTAGGTAAGGTACATATATACAAGAGATTTTACAACTAGTGATGGATTTAATTCTAATTATTGCGGTCATTTATTACTTAATTCTGTTCAATTTTATTACATTCCTTTATTTTAGACTTTCAGCTGATTAGTTTCATTACGCGGCAAATTTAGGAAATTTATAGCATTGCTTACACCTCTTGCCTTAAAAAAAAAAAATCTATTCGTAAAAGAATTCGTATTTTCATGTCAATTTAGTGAACGGGAGCCCGCTCCTGTTTTGGTGATTTACGTTCCTCCATCATTAACTATACGCTTACTTAAATAACTTGTTATATCCTTAGTCTTCCAGTCATGACGTGTATTAAGACTAAAGTTATTCCTCAATTTAGCATTGAGCAAGCCTCTGGCTTTAGATTATTCCTGCACTTGATTTATGAGTCAATTCCCTCAGCAATTTGTTACTGCAATTTATGCATTGTGTTTGCTCCACGTTTTATTTAACTTTTCTGCCGCAATTATGTTTGTGTAACTGCCGCTTTTGTCATTGAGTTTAAGTTAAGTCAGCTAGGATGAGCTAGTTAGGTTATACTATGGTGTCTTTCAGTGACGACGTGTATTAAAAACTTTCAGTTTATTCCTCAGTTTAGTCGGAAGGTACTGCGGCTTCCCAGCCGACGTCCTTCCTGTGACGAGTTAAGCCGGCGATGTTTTCAGTTTTATATTTATTTGGTCATATAAATAGGCGGCCTCCCAGGCCGCCGGTTTATCCAGACGTGTTGTCTGCCCGGTGTAGCCCGGATGTCACAGCGGCCTCCTAGGCCGCTGGTCACGAAGTTCCAGCTGACGTGTCTTTTTTCACTCCTTTTCGTTATTGTATTTGGTTGTATTTACCTCGGCTCAGTGTTAATCCTGTTTCTCTAACGAGTTATAGTCCAGCTTTATTTTGAGCATACTTTGTTTTGCAATTTATAATTATTTGTAATTAATTATAGTTATAATTGGTTTATAATTTTATTATTTACACCATTTTATTTAAGATTATTCATATAATATAATTTATTACATTGTTAGGCTTTTCCAACGACGTCGTCCCAGCCGGTGTTGTTCCTGCAGAGGATGGGCCAGCTGGTGGCTCGGCCGTAGCTGTTGCAGCGGGCGCCCTCACAGACTCGGCTAGTTTCAGAAGACGATGTTACAGCTGCTAAGGGAAAGGAAGACCCCAAGTCATGGGGGCGTAATTTTTATTGACATGATAAATAATTCTGCAGAAGTAAAACAGGCTTTTAAATAGGACTTAACAAATGTATAACATAGCCGTGGCTAACTCAAAGTACACGAAGCATCTTAAATTGTACACCCGTAGTAAAATAACGTAATCTTATAGCCTAGTAACAAACTCTGCAGAAACCTAATGTCCTAATGTCTAGAATTAGCAGTGAGGCGAATGTAACAAATCTAATTCTAAGTATAACAGGACACCAAAGTGAACAACATAACATAAGGGAAACCCTAGCTGGAGAATAATCAGGCGGCGGAAAATACATAGTGACTGGGGAAGCCTGATATGTATTTGGAGAAGAAATTAACCCCAGGCCAGAGGCCGAGCCGCCAAGGAAGGAATTACCTGACAAGGTAGGGCTTACTAGTAGAATGGCTGTAAAGTCAAAGTAGTAGCTGCGGACAGCGGAACACTTGGGGACGGGCGCTGCACCCCCACCCCGCAGGCCAGCAGGCCGGACCCCCCCCCCCCCGAAGGGCGAGTGCCCGCTGGCCGCGAGGGAAACCTCAGGGTGGCAGAGCAACTACGCTACCAAACTAGGAAGGAAGGAGGACAGACTGGAGGAGCTCGCACGTCGCCTCGACTTATGCCCCCTGGCCCTGGCCCGTGGGCGTGGGCGACGGTCGGTGAAGGTGGGGGGCAGGGCGGCTGTAGCAGCCGCGGCAGGGTCGGCCTCGGTGATTCCCATGTCCAGAAGGCTTGTGACATGAGAGGGCCCTCGAGCCTGCGCGATGGGCGCCTGCAGCGTCGTCCAATCGTCGGCCGAAAGAGGTGGAGGCTGCGACGCTGTGCCACCCGCCGCTTTGCCGGCAGGGGCCTCTGGGAAGTGTGGTCGCCGTCCACATCAGAGCCGCCCGAGGAGGCCCCCGAGGAGGGGGAGGCGAAGCGGGCGGGTTTCGTCCTGGCCCAGGCCGGCTGCGTCCTCACACCACTGCGCTGTTGTCCTCGCACGACGTCGCCTGAGCCCTCTTCCGTGTTGCAGTTGCTGCGTGATCCGGCTTCTCGCCACTGCGGAAAATGAAAAAGTAAGCATCGGCAGGTCTAACGGGGAAAAAAACAGGCAGGGAGACCCAGCTGCCGCACCGGCAACCGTCACATACACAAGTAGACAAAAGCAAGGTAAAGTGAAGTGACCATAGTGATTGAGAATACCGGACATAGCCAATGCTATCGTAATAAAAGCCAATGTAATAAAATCTGAGCAGTTAAAATAGATTAAGAGAGTAATATTCATGTATAGATTGAACAGTATTATTCATGGTATAGTTTGGTTATAATAAGACCGTATTATTCATTGTATAGTTTGTTTATATTAAGACAGTATTATTCGTGGTATAGTTTGGAAGAATTCAAACAATAATAACCTCAAAAGTGAAAAGCAAAATTATTTGAGTATCCCACTAGAAATGTACACTGCTTTAACACTGCAACAGTGTTATTAAGTAAATACCGGGCATAACTGAAGCTGGACTATGTAACAAATTAATCTTAGAAACTTAAATAATATAAATAACATAGCGAGGCCAAAACAGTAAGAAAGGCATGAGGCGTAAGCAGTGCTAGAAACAGAGAATAAATAGCGGAGTAAATACAAGACGAACTGAAACTGAACAAGTAAATAGCTTAAGACCGTATTATAATATACTTGTATTTAAGCTGAACAAATAAAAGATATAATATACTTGTATTTAAGCTGAACAAATAAAAGAGTAAACAGTGATAATCATGGATAATTTCGGTAGATTAAAGCAGGACTATACAAGGTATAGGATGGTTAGGTTGAACAGTAATATATGCATGGAATAGTTTGGATAGATTAAAACTGTAATGTTCATGGGATAGATTGGTTAATTAAACAGTACTTATTCATGGAATAGTTGGTCTAGAGTAAAACAATAATATATATAGTCTCAAAAGTGAAAACAAAATTATTTGCATATCCCACGGTAATGGACACTGCCTTAACGCTGCAACAGGAATAGTAAGTAAATACAAGGCATAACTGAAAGCTGAACAAAGTAATAAATTAATTTAGGGAACTTAAATAAATGATAACATGGCGTAGCTCACCCAAACCGACAGACCGCTCTACGGCATGCGCCTACCCTGGAGGAGTAGAACAGAACAGTGAGAACGGGAGGGGAATATTATATTCTAATAATAGAATAAGACCGTAATATAATGTACTTGCAGATAAGCTGAACAAATAAAAGAAACAGTGGTAATCATGGGAAGATTTGGTAGCTTAAAGCGGGATTAATCAAGGGATAGGATGGTAGGTTAAACACTAATGTGCATGGTATGGTTTGGATAGCGTAAAACTGTAATGTTCAAGGGATGGAATGGTTATTAAAACAGTACTAATCAAGGGAGAATGGCTAGCCTAGCAATAATATTCTCAAAAGTGAAACAAAATTAGTTGAGTATCCCACAGCAATGGACACTGCATTAACGCTGCTAGAGGAATAGTAAGTAAATACAAGGCATAACTAAGCTGAACAATGCAATAAATTAATTTAGAAACTTAAATAAAAGATAATAACATAACTTAGCCCACCCAAGCGGACAGACCGCCCGACGGCATGCGCCTGCGCTGGAGGACAGGACAGGGAAACAGGAGGGAACGTGTACGTGCAGGAACAACAGGCGGCTACACCGAGTGGACGAGACGTCATGGTACAAACGGGCCGGTCTACCCCGGTCAGGCCAAACGGCTGGGGCGAACATAACGTGGGACACCGGGGCCAGCAAACATCTGGGGACGAACAAACCGGGATATACCGGCCAGCACAAACGACTGGGTACGAACAAGCCGGGATACACCGGCCATCCCAGACGACTGGGTACGAACAAGCCGGGAAACACCGGCCATCCCAGACGACTGGGTACGAACAAGCCGGGAAACACCGGCCATCCCAGACGACTGGGTACGAACAGATCGGGCTACACCGGCCAGACTGAACATCTGTGTACGAACAAGCCGGGCTCCACCGGCCAGACAAAACGTCTGTGACGAGTAAGCAGGGCTGCGCCAGCCAGACAAACAGCTGAGACGAACAAGCTGGGCTACACCAGCCAGGCAAACGACTGGGACAAACAAGCTGAGCTACACCGACCAGACAAACAACTGGGACGAACACGCTGGGCTTCACCAGCCAGACAAACAACTGGGACGAACAAGCTGGGTTACACCAGCCAGACAAACGACTGGGGCGAACAAGCTGGGTTACACCAGCCAGGCAAACAACTGGGACGAACAAACTGGCTTCACCAGCCAGACAAACAACTGGGGCGAACAAGCTGGGTTACACCAGCCAGACAAACGACTGGGGCGAACAAGCTGGGTTACACCAGCCAGGCAAACAACTGGGACGAACAAACTGGCTTCACCAGCCAGACAAACAACTGGGGCGAACAAGCTGGGTTACACCAGCCAGACAAACGACTGGGGCGAACAAGCTGGGTTACACCAGCCAGGCAAACAACTGGGACGAACAAGCTGGGCTTCACCAGCCAGACAAACAACTGGGACGAACAAGCTGGGCTACACCAGCCAGGCAAACAACTGGGACGAACAAACTGGCTTCAACAGCCAGACAAACGACTGGGACGAACAAGCTAGGCTAAACCAGCCAGACAAACGTCTGGGGCGAACGAGCTGGGCTACACCAGCCAGACAAACGTCTGGGCGAACGAGCTGGGCTACACCAGCCAGACAAACGTCTGGGCGAACGAGCTGGGCTACACCAGCCAGACAAACGTCTGGGACGAACAAGCTGGGCTACACCAGCCAGACAAACGTCTGGGGCGAACGAGCTGGGCTACACCAGCCAGACAATCGTCTGGGCGAACGAGCTGGGCTACACCAGCCAGACAAACGTCTGGGGCAAACGAGCTGGGCTACACCAGCCAGACAAACGTCTGAAGAACATGCCGGACGACACCGGCTGACGCAAGGCAGCCAATAACAAGAAAGTGTTGGGCCTACCCACCGGGGCACCGCCGCCACAAGGGCGTCTCCTGCCCGAGGGCAAAAAGGGAGAAGGACAGGAAGGAAGCGATCACAGCCCAAGGCAAGCGCTCCTCGGAGCGCCATGCCACGTGGGTGATGCCGTCCTTGGCATGGACCCCTAGGGTCGGGCCCTAGGGACGAAGACAACTAAAAACCCGGCCAGGAGGCGTCGCCACCAGGGTGACGCCAGGACGCTCGCAGGGAGCCTGGCCGGTCACGCACGGCCAAGCGCATCACGAACCCTGGCCCCTAGGGCCAAGCCTAGAAGGCGCAACAAACCAGGTTCCAGGGAAAACGCCTGGGACGGGGAAGGAAACGAAGGGCATCCCTGGGGCGAGTGCTTCACCGAGCTCCAAGCCACGTGGGCGCCGCCTACCGGGCTTGGGCCCCAGGGCTCAGAACCCCGGAAACCGCCGCGTGGCGTCGCCACAGAGGGCGATGCCAGACCACAGAAGGAGCCTGGCCGCGCACGCACGGCCAGGCGCGGGCGAAACATGGCCCCTAGGGCAAGCCTAGGGGCACAGCAAACCGGGGAGGGCACACCTGGGACGAATGGTCCACCGAGCATGCAATAGGACCGGGCCCCAGGGCACAGGACCACCGAAACCAGGCCACATGAAGTCGCCGCAGATAACCAGCGCACCAGTCCCGACCTGGAGGAACGCCAGCAACCCCAGGGAGGCAAGCAGGCGGAAGGCCCTAGGGAACTAGCTAAGCGGCACGAACGGGCCGCGAGGGACGGCGCAAACACACGCCAGCACTGGGGGGAGTCCTGACTAACTTGTACAGGAAACCCTCTTACCTTAGGGTTTGCTGGGTAGGGCAGGGGGCCCCTGCGGTACCGGCCTGGGATATGGAAGGCCCCAAAGGATCAGAGAACATCAGATCTGGGACCATAGTAGCGGGGATGGAGTCCATTTGCTTGAGAAATCTCGTGTACACAGTAAACAGAACGTAGAAGTGGTAAGGGTACTGGCCCACGTGTCGATGAGGCGTGGTGCTGAGCATGGAGCCGCTTCGTGAATCGTGGACCGGGACGGGAGAGGGAGTGAGAGCGAGACCTGACTTCGCGCGCTTTTTATGCCACCCAGGCTGGCCGCACCGCGCCTTGCGGAACGCGATGCGCAATTGTCTCTTCCTTCCCCATCAGAAACTCCACCGCCTTTCGTCAAAAGGCAGTGGCCATTTAAGGTCCAGGTACTACCCACGTGCATAATTCTTTAACTTATAAAACCCGTGCTTATTGTATTTGAGTTATTAACTAAGCAATTGTAAACATTTTCTTTCTAAATATTTCTAAATATTTCTTTCTAAATATTTTCTTGTAATCTACCTCACTTCTCTATTGTCAACCCATGTCTGTTATTTTCTTTTTTTTTTCTTTTTTTTAATAAACACTGTTTGTCAACCTATTGTATTTGTGCTGCTTTTTCAGTCATGTTCCCCCTTTTTTTGTATCTTTATTTGTATTTGTTCTCAACATCTTTTATTCTTTATGCTCAATTAGTATTAAGTTCTAGATATTAATGTTTTTCTTGCCCGAAACGCATTGCGTAATAGTGGCTTTAGGCATTGTATGTACTAGCTCTATCTATATATCAATCCATTAATGTAACATCACTTGTATGTATATACCTTACCTGAATAAACATCTGAATCTGAATCTGAATCTGAATCTGAATTAAGCTAGGTTGTGCTAGTTGCCGTGTCACAGGCAACTAGCCTGAAGCCTCTTGCTTCAGTTTCCCTGGCTTCGCATTTTCCACTAGCCTACTCACTTTCTTCCCGCTCAGGATGCTTTGTCTTGTTGCATGCGTCTTTTACTGTGTTTACAGTATGTTTGTTTAACTTTTGCTTTGCCTTAAGTTATTAAGTAAAGTCAGTTAGGACGTGCTAGTCGCGGTGTTACGGGCCCTTGTCTCCTGCTTTAAGTTTCTGGCCCTGCATTTATGTTTAGTTTCCTCTGTAATTTATTACTGTTATTGCGGGTAGCCTTGCGGCATATTTGTTGTTTCTCCTGGTTACGTAATGTGGTTTATCAATTACGGCCTAAATGTTTACATTTACCCTATCCCAGTTTAATTCAATTGATGCCCTCCCAACACCAGCTGCAGGTTTTACTTCCTGGTGGAATTTTATGCTTGTTCGCTCGACTTTGTTTAACTTGTTAGGCAAGGCCAGTTAGGCTGAGCGAGTGGCTACTCGCCGCCTCAGTTATCTCTACCTTAAGCTTTGACGCCTTGGCGTCGTGCGGTACGCCGTTTTGGTGATTTATAATTTATATTATTTGTGAACAAATTTAAAATATATCTTACGATTGCTAGACTTTCAGTTATGAGTTGTATTACTTCCGCAATTTATAGCATTGCTTTCGCCTCATACCTAAAAATTTGTTATTGTTGGACTCGCAATTATGATTCTTATTTAATACGGCAAATTTTTCCTGCAATTTACACTTTGCTTAAGTTTCACGTTCAATTTGTTATATTAAGGGACTTTCAATTAGGATTTGTATTAATCTATTGCTTTGCCTCTGCGCCATTAAGTTAATTTCAGCTAGGGTACGCCAGTTGCAGTGCATTCGGGTTGGGTCCCCCCCCCCATTTTTTTCCTCCGGTTATTTCGTCCTATTACACTCGTTTCCCTCATTATATATTCTAAATATTGTGCATTATATTTGACCACTCATTCTTCATCGTTTCGACAGTACATTAAGATACATTTGGAATGCTACAGAGAAGTTTAGCATGGCCTCGCGCACGGTGTCATGCAAAGACTGGCCATTCGGCCTTCCATATGGCGAGCATAAGCCAGTCAGTTAGCATGATGTCGGCCAGCATGTTGTTGGCCAGCAGTCAGCCAGCATGTTGTTGGCCATCCGGTCGCTAACGTTCTTTGGCCATCCGGTCGCTAACGTTCTTTGGCCATCCGGCCTTCTGGGCTAATTTACCCCTCTTGTTCCTTCGCCATTGTTGTTTCTTACTACGTAATAGTATTCTATTTAATTTAACCTCATCTATCATTAGGTTAGGGGCCCTTACCTCCAACTGCTATTCCTTCCCCTGTGCTCTGCCCGCTTGGCGCACAACGTCGGCTTCTTCTGTTCCCTTTTTTCGCAGCCACGACAAGCCGGAACCCCCCCCCCCCCCCCCTCCTCACCCTACTGCAGCGAGGAAGAGAACGCGATCGAGCCGGATATTCCTCTTATCACCGTTACAACGCACGCAGCGGCGCCGGGATGCAGCCGCCCAGGGCCTACGTTAATACTATTATCTTCCCTTAATTGCTGGGCTATATGGTAGTATTAATATTATTACGTACCGTTACTGTCATTCCAGTATTATTTTATTAAAAATATAAATTGTTATTATGGTTTGGCGTTGCTTTCTTAATTTCTTCCTTTCTGCGGCACTTGCCGTCATCGGTTATTTACGATATTACATTGTATTCTTACGTTGGAAGATTATTTACGACATTGTATTCTTAATATTATCCTTATTACAGTTACTGGATGCCAGTTCCCTGCCGTCGATTTCACTTTGCTCCTGTTCTAAAAGATGTAGCCGAAGTTCACGGCGTACTAGCTGCGGCTTGTAGACGCTCATTGACAACACAAGACTACACTCAGCGGCCACTTAAGGCAGACTCCTTGGCTTCTATCCAGCCCTATCACCCGTCTGGAGGCAGAGATGGGATGGAGACCAAGGGTAATATGTTCCCCACTCACATTCTACATCCGCTTAGGACACAATCATGTTATAGATTTGGCTTTAAGAATTGGTTCTTATTCCATTTTATTGTTTATGTATATATTGCTTTGTTGTATATACCCGTTCTTGGTATATGTATTGTTTATATTCAAGATTTATAGTGTTTCGTATTATCCCTGTTTATAGTTGCTTTGTGCTTCCTTGCTGTTCTCCTACTGGCTTTCTCCCACCTTTGCTCATAGCAAAGGTACTTCCCCCTTCCGTTTGCTGGAAGATTCTTAGAATTGTTAGCCCCCTTCATTGCTACAGTATAATTATTCGGAAAACTCTTTATTCATCCAGGATTGTTAATTAAGGAATCTCTTAATTCCTGTGCCGGGCTCCCTCCCCCCGTTTTTCGTCTCCGTATTGATTCAGCTAGGGTTTACCTCTCGTCTGTGCTCTTGCCTGTCACGATAACACTGCATGCCGCTTCTGCCCACCCTTACTGCCTTATATCTTTCAGCCAGGGGGAGGTGATCTACGCGACAAAAAATCGACGCACGCTCCGACTGGACCAGGTATCGCTTACATGGTCAGGAATCAACACTCTTCGGATCCTACAAGCACAGTGCAGGACGCACGCATACCCTAGCCCAGCGAGCGCCCCCCGGCAAGTTCTACCCGGCCCGTGCCCCAGTGAACAGGCAACACTTCTTCAGGGCGATTAATTCGCGCCGCCCTCGCAGAGCTAGGCTCGCCTTCAGCCGACCACCCCCTCTTACCTTTAGAATTGACTGGGCTACTCGGCTCTCTTGACGGGCTCGTCATCGGAGTTAATGGCGGGTCCAGCAACCAGCTGGAACCCCCAGCTGACTACGTCCGGGACGTTGTTGCTCTGCCACTCTGAGGCCTCCTTGCGACCAGCGGGCCTCGCCCTTCGGGGGGAAGTCCTGCCAGCTGGCCTGCGGTGGGGGTGCAGCGCCGGTCCCCAAGTGTCCCGCTGTCCGCAGCTAATCCTTTGCCCAGTCTAGGTGCTAGTAAGAGTCAGGAAACACTTCTTATTCCTTGGCGGCCGGCCGGACGCCCTGGGAAAAACTTCTCCCATTTGTCATATCAGTTTTCCCCAGTCACTAGGTATTTTCTGCCCGCCTGTTAATTCTAGGATTTCCCATTATATCTTGGTAGGGCTCCGTTAAGTGTTGTGTCTATACACTTTATTTCCCCTTTGTGTCCTGACTGTTATACCTAGTTCTAATTATATTTCATCTGCCATTAGGTTTCTGCAGAACGTGTTTGCCATGTCTATAGGCTCTGCTTACTACTACGGGGGTACATTTTAAGTTAATTAGTCCTCAGACATGGACATGTTACATTTGTTAATTCCTACTTATATTATTTACATGTTCTGCAGAATTTAATTTACTAATAAAAAATTTAAGCCCATTCGGCCTGTGTCTTTTTCCCCCTGGTCAGAAAGAATTTTTCATGGATATGATACCAACATCAAATTATATATCAGACGTCACCCTATCCCCACTAGATTTTGAAGAAGCCATAAACAGTATGCCTATGCACTCTGCACCAGGCCCGGATTCTTGGAACTCCATATTCATAAAGAACTGTAAAAAACCACTATCGCAGGCCCTCCACATTCTGTGGAGACAAAGCCTAGATACTGGCGTTATTCCTGATATACTGAAAACAGCAGAGATAGCACCACTTCATAAAGGAGGAAATAAGGCAGAGGCAAAAAATTACGGACCAATAGCATTAACATCACACATTATAAAAGATTTTGAGAGAGTGCTAAGAAGTAAGATCACAAAATACATGGAATCACAGCATCTCCAAAACCCCGGACAACACGGTTTCAGAACAGGGCGCTCTTGCCTGTCGCAGTTGCTGGACCACTATGATATGGCATTAGATGCTATGGAAGACAAACAAAACGCTGATGTAATTTACACAGATTTCGCAAAAGCTTTTGATAAATGTGACCATGGTGTTATTGCACATAAAATGCGTTCAAAAGGAATTACCGGAAAAATAGGCAGATGGATCTACAATTTCCTGACCAACAGAAGCCAATGTGTAATAGTCAACAAAATAAAATCCAGCCCATCAACCGTGAAGAGCTCAGTCCCCCAGGGTACTGTGCTTGCTCCAGTACTTTTTCTCATCCTCATATCGGACATAGACAAGAACACAACCTATAGCACTGTATCATCCTTTGCAGATGACACTAGGATCTTCATGAGAGTAGGCAACATAGAGGACACGGCAAACCTCCAGTCAGATGTAGATCAGGTCTTTCTATGGGCTACAGAAAATAATATGGTGTTTAACGAAGATAAGTTCCAGCTCATGCGCTATGGAAAAAATGAAAATATAAAAACGGAAACCACATACAAAACTCAGGCAAATCATAACATAGAACGAAAAGGCAATGTAAAGGATCTGGGTGTTCTCATGTCGGAAGACCTTACCTTTAAAGAACACAATAAAGTATCCGTCACAACTGCAAGAAAAATGACAGGTTGGATAACAAGAACTTTTCACACTAGAGATGCTATACCGATGATGACACTTTTCAAAACGCTTGTGCTCTCTAGAGTGGAGTACTGCTGCACAATGACAGCCCCTTTCAAAGCTGGAGAAATTGCCGACCTGGAGAGCGTGCAGAGATCCTATACTGCTAGAATTCACTCGGTAAAACACCTAAACTATTGGGACCGACTAAAGAGCCTAAATCTGTACTCCCTTGAGCGCAGGCGGGAGAGATATATAATAATTTACACGTGGAAAATGTTAGAGGGGCTGGTCCCAAACCTGCACACAGAAATAACATCACATGAGACCAGAAGACATGGCAGGATGTGCAGAATACCCCCGTTGAAAAGCGGAGGTGCAACAGGTTCAACATCAGAGTCCCGAGACTGTTCAACACGCTTCCACTACACATAAGGGGCATAACTGGCCGACCCCTCACAGTGTTCAAGAGAGAAATGGATAAGCACCTCCAAAGGATACCTGATCAACCAGGCTGTGACTCATACGTCAGGCTGCGAGCAGCGGCGTCCAACAGCCTGGTTGATCAGTCCAGCAACCAGGAGGCCTGGTCGACGACCGGGCCGCGGGGACGCTAAGCCCCGGAAGCACCTCAAGGCAAGGTAGGTAACCATACCCACCATGGAGCCACAATTAGAGGCAGGACACCCAACAGGAAGCTATTGCCGATCATGTCGGGGCCCCCTAGGGGTGCATCATGAGTATACGCCCCACAAACGCCACCTTAAGAACCGTCAGTCCGTTGAGATTGGGTTCAGCGACGAAAGGGGGATTGACAATAAAAGGTTCCCCTCGCTCGAGACGTTGGGTATACAGTTCTACCGGTGCAAGAGTATGCCTCCCCAAGCACCCGGGCGTCAAAATAGAAGAAGTCCAAAGGAATAACCAAAACAAGCAAAAGGTCGGCAGGAAAAGACAAGCAGATAGGAGAAGAGGGGGGAGAAAAACAAAACAAAAGGAAAAAGGAAAAGCAATCTGGCACAATTAGAGAAGACAGCAGCAGGAGTGCAAGGCCACAAAAGGACAGAGGACTGTCCCACGGAGCATCACACTCCAGCAGCCATCCACTAAGCCCCCCCCTCACGGCGCCAACGGGCCGGATGGGGAGGGGGGGGGGGAAAGGAGCAGTAGTCACAACTAGAGACTGAGCCGTGCCAGGGTACGAGGTAGTCACCACTGGGGGCTTAGAGCTCAACCCAACCACAGAGGAGGGAGGGGAGCCGAGGGGAGTAGTCAGAGAGGCCAAAGGAGGAGCAAGGTCGGGGTCCAATGCAGCGGAGGTTACAGAGCCCGGTCTTCCAACACGGACCGACTCAGCGGCTTGGTCGCCCACCCCACGAGCCTGAGAAGGGAAAGGAGAATTCAGAATTCGACATGAGTACGTAAGAAAAACATTCATTCACGAATGTGCCCCGACACCCACCATGGAGCCACAATTAGAGGCAGGACACCCAACAAGAAGCTATCGCCGATCATGTCAGGGCCCCCTAGGGGTGCATCCTGAGCAACGCCCCACAAACGCCACCTTATGAACCGTCAATCCGTCGAGATCGGATTCAGTGACGAAAGGAGGATTGACAATAAAAGGTTCCCCTCGCTCTCAACGTTGGGTACTACAGTTCTACGGGTGCGAGAGTATGCCTCCTCAAGCACCCGGGCGTCAAAATAGAAGAAGTCCAAAGGAATAACCAAAACAAGCAAAAGGTAGGCAGGAAAAGACAAGCATATAGGAGAAGAGGGGGGAGAAAAACAAAACAGAAGGAAAAGGAAAAGTCGTTCAGCACAATTAGAGAGGACAGCAGCAGGAGCACAAGGCTACAAAAAGGACAGAGAACTGTCCCAAGGAGCATCACACTGCGGCAGCCGCCCACTATGCCCCCCTCACGGCATCAACGAGCAGAACAGGGAAGGGGGATCACCGAGGGAAGGGGGATCACCCAGGGAAGCTAGAGTAGATGTTACAGCTGAGAGCACTCGAAGGGTAAATATAACATCTGGACGCCGGCGAACCCTATATATATGGGGCATGACATCATAGATGGCACGAATTCTGTAGGTATAACTATCGGCCGGCAGAAGAACGGTCGTTAGTGGGTGGCATCTGCTCCCTTGCCGAGACAGCAGGTGTTGTGGTGTCTTGGATACTGGAGGGGTGGACGGGAGAGGTGAACTGTCTAAACACCACGTATTGTTGTTGTCATTGATGTTGAAGCATGCAGATACGTTGGTGAATAGGCGGTAAAGGGAACAGGCAGGAACTGCTGCTAGGCAGGAGATTATCGTAATTTATAATATATATATATATATATATATATATATATATATATATATATATATATATATATATATATATATATATATATATATATATATATATATATATATATATATATATATATAATTTTTTTTTAACATGACAAAAGAAACACAACGATCTTGATATTTTTATTTACTGATTTAATGAAAATGTTGACCCCCACAGACTATCATGCCCGCCACATGATGACCAGGAGAAGGTTGCAATAACAATAAATTAATGCATCAACTGTACTGCTAAAATAGAGGGTGTACATAGGTCAGTTCCCATGCTGCAAAATATTTATCACGAGACCCTTAATGTACACAGCAACAAAAAATTAAAATGTGTTTTCCCAGCTCAAATCCACAATTATACAAAAACCAGAAAAAAGGAGGACTCACACTTCAAAATAAACAAACTTAAATCCTTCGTAGTGAAGGGTATACCATGGGGACATTTTGTAATTGAGTAAAGCACTGTACATGCAGGTCTACCCTCCCCCTCCCCCTCCTGGCCCATGTCTGAGCAAGAATACATGGGGGAAGAGGGTTTATCCTTCTAGGATATCCTTATCCTTCTATCTTTATCACACTGTCCCTTTGTGCTCTTAACATCCCATGTGATAGCTGCAGTTATTGTACCTCAGCGCACTTGCAAATGCTCCAGACAGGGCGCCCGGCAATCTGGACAACAAACAAAACTTGGGAAATGTTAAAAAGAGTGTGTCGCAGAAATGTCAAAGTGTTTTAAATACAAAGCATACATCCAATCAATTATACAATGTTTAGACAACAAATGGTCAATGGTCCAGGGATTGACCAAGTGTTGATTAGGAAATGATAGGAAACTGTGTGTCTAGTGTTTAACTGGAGGAAGGTTGGGAACTAACACAGACTGCAAAAGCTCCCAGCACTTTTCCTTAGACTGTCGCCCGTCTGAAGCAGAAATGCAGAATACTATTGAAAACTGCATGCTTATAACTTAGTTACATTTTAGTAATATTACAGCCTAGAGACTATTACTAACTCCAAGATAAGACTTTTGTAATGAACTCTTGACTATACATTAAATATGCATTTTTAATAGTATTTCACAATTGAGATAGTGTTGAGGTTCTGACAGCATAGCTCGTCAGTACTTATAAGGCAACTGCTTGACCGAAGCCATCACTTACAAGCAGTTAAAGATCACCACACGCCAGTGACCTTCCCGCTGTGTCTGGTCCTTCGCGAGCGCACATTGTCCGGCTACAGTCCCCTTACAATTTGTGAGAGCAAGTATTCTCCTGCTGCAATCCCTTCTGATTTTCATTGGTCACGGTACAATCGAAATAACTATGAGTTATGGTACTGACCACTTGGGTAAAATTCACATGAGTAATATCTTTTGGCATGAACCACTACAATGCTATGATACACCTCCATTTCCACAAGTCACTTTCTACAGCTAATTGTTTAAAATTCATAAAATAATATGTTCAAATACTTTCATAACTTCATCAGAACTCAGTTTCTGTAGCTAATACGAGAAATACTTGGGCACTAGAACATAATTCACACAACCAATGGCCTGGCCACGAGATACCTTTCTCAAGCTCAAGGGCTTTTTGGCCAATTTGCAAACACTGTATTAGCACATTGGAAGGATTATTAAGAGTTGATCTCGCATACCTTAGAAACATTCAGTCAGCTATTACATATACACGTTGTGCTAGCAATTTCTTAGATAAGGCTTTCATACAACACTAGAGCTGATGACAACTATGGTAACACAAGTCTTACAAAATCAAATGCACATGACAGCATAGCAAGGCAACAGTTTAAATGGCCATTTGTTATAAAAAAAAAAAAGGGAAAAATATGTATCCTTTGAATTTTAATCTAGCGATAAGATCACGGAAAGGATGTACATGATGTTATGCACAATGAACTACTTCAACAACTGCTTCAACTACTCTAACACTTTTCTTAGTCCTGCAGGCACTAAAATACAGTACATTTCAAAACACAAAAATAAGCAATTTAGTTAATGTTTAATATAACGCTCAAATTTTACATTGTCAAAATAAATGAACCTTAAGGTGCTCAAATAAATATATCCATATCAATTCATTTAGTACAATACAAACTGATGTTGGAATCTCATTCACATGTTTGAGAACAATGTATCTAAAGGAGCCAGATGTCTTGTCAGAGAACACTCAAGCCGTAAGGTTGAATAAAACTCTCTCCATACCAAAGTTATTTCAACAACTAACAAAACAAAAGTAATCATCAAATTATAGCATTAATCCCAGTATGGCTTTATAGCTAACAAAACTCATTGTGTGCATCGCAAAAGGCTCATAAATCGTTGTCACGAGATGCATTGATGTTGCCACCCAGAGTACTATATTTCCCAGAACAGATTTGAAGTTTACCAGCATTAAATATACCTTCCAATTGAAGCATGGTACTATTATGTGCAGTCGACAACTATACATCACGATGCACTACCTAGTCTATTGATAAATACATACACGAATACAGGTACTGGAGCAAAATTTTTCATTTAAGCAATGTATAGTGATGACTAATGTTCTTAACTATCTATCTTAAAACTCTACTACAAGAAGGTATGCTGACCATAAGCGTTAGCGTTAATATGATTTAGGGTTAGTGAAAGGAGCAGGGGGTCAGCGCTCTATGACAGATGTTCGTCATAAGGTCCCCCACATTAAGTAATGATCGGCTGACACACTGCTCCGACCAGTGACTCCTGCATTATCTGGTAAATGTAGAGGTTAAATATACACCGTCTCCCACAAGATAAGTCAAGTCAGAAAGTTCCACAATAATTACAGAGAAGACATTAATCTATTACATAACGGGCAACACAGCTCGTACATTGTACCAGACCCCGAGGCCCACCAAGTAAGGTATACTTAATTATTCTGTCAAGTAGGATACAAAATTTAACATCAGATGTCATAGGTGGACAACACAATGATGATCTTGGACATTTTTTTAGGCTTTAGCATAATTAGCTTCAATAATTGTTTACTTCTTAAAATATTTTATAAAAAAAATTGATATAAGCACCATTTCAAAATATTCAGCCTTGCTAGTCACAAAAGGTAAAAACCAAGCTCAAACCCTCCTTATATATAAAATATAAATAAATAAATTTGACAATGATGAGCACAAGACTGGTATACCAAAGGTGCATGATTGTATGAGTTTACACGAGTAGTTACAGGATGAGAGCTCTGCTCAAGGTGTCCTGTCTCCTGATAACTTTTGTCATACGCTGCTCAAACCTTAGTGTGCACGTATTTGGATGATAGGCACCACTTTGAGCTGTTAATACTATTTTTTCAGCACAAATGTTTTGGCCTGGCATAATTATTCTTTTTGTAATATTTCACTGGAATTTTAGGTTGATAAATTCAAAGATAATACTAAAACAGGCCTGAAATAAATTGCACAAGTGGATATTTATTATAATTTAGAAAATTGGTTTGGAGGAGATATGACA